>NC_073361.2:32251666-32555833 GCF_027580225.2 Misgurnus anguillicaudatus | reverse complement strand
TTCTAAGAAAGAGTACAGAATATCAAAAATCTGTTCAGTCATTTCTGTGCGGATTGCTCCAAACATTATACAAGCAGTACTTGGCATAAAATAAACAAAACTTGTAAAAAGAGTAGCGAAAAAATCATCTACCATATGCTTTACAATAACACATGAACAGAATGTTGGAAAATGACAAACGAGGTATCGTTGCAATCGGCATAAACCAGTGAATACAATTTCACAAAGAAATTAATATCAGACAAAGTATTCAGAAGTTATAAGCAGTTCCATAAGAACTGTTATAGTTTATAACCCCTAGGTGGCGCTGTACTCTGAGTTCCCAGGTACCTTCAGGACATCATGTCGAAGCTCCCTACTAATTTTTGCGGGGATATGTCCAATAGTTAAAAAAATATAACAAATTATCTGAAATTTCAAAATGGCGGACAGGCGGTTCGTTCAAACCCGGCATAATACACATCGACAGATGCGGCATGAGGTAAGCAATCCATAGACATCAAGATCATAATTTTCTGACAAACAGTTCAGAAGTTATGGGCAAAAATAGCCTATTTTCATATCTCATGACCCATAGGTGGCGCTGTCACCAAATTTGGCATGGACCCCAACTTCATGGTCCACATGAAGTGTACCGAATTTCATTTCAATTGATCAAAGAATGACCAAGCTACAGCTTCAGAACCATTTTTGCGTCAACCTCGTTAAGTTTGCGCATTTATTACTTTTGAATAAAGATAAATATCAAAATTCTGTTCAGTCATTTCTGTGCGGCTCACTCCAAAGTTCACCTGTGCCAAATTTCATAACAATTGAACCAAATTTGAAGGAGGAGTAGCGAATAAACGAAATACTGTACATTTCAAAATGGCCACTACTGTAATGGGAGGAGTCTTACTGTAAGGTATTAAAAACAACAAGCGTGAGGAGAGCAATCACGTGTACTAAGTAGAATTTTCATAGATCAAGCGGATCAGCAGTTATAACCATTTGAACATTGAATTTTTGCACTGCTGGTGGCGCTATAGAGTTAGTACTAGAGACCCCATTTTTGGTCACATGACTTTTTAAGACCACCACTACAACTGTGCCAAATTTCATCATTTTCCTATGTACGGTTCATAGGGCTGCCATAGACGCCTATGGCTAAGAAGAAGAAGACGCAGAATAATAATAATAATACTAACAATTCCAATAGGTGTCACAGCACCTTCGGTGCTTGACCCCTAATAATAATAATACTAACAATTCCAATAGGTGTCACAGCACCTTCGGTGCTTGACCCCTAATAATAAATATAGCTGCAAGCAGCAACTCGGGGCCAAGCACCTTCAGCGCAATAATGAGCACCCAAAGCAAGCACAGCAAGCACACAAAACACAGCAAGCTCACAAATCACAGCAAGCTCACAAAGCACAGCAAGCACACAAAGCACTGCAAGCTCACCAAGCACACAAAGCACAGCCAGCACACAAAGCACAGCAGGCACACAAAGCACAGCAAGCTCACAAAGCACAGCAAGCTCACAAAGCACAGCAAGCACACAAAGCACAGCAAGCTCACAGAGCACAGCAAGCTCACAAAGCACAGCAAGCTCACAAAGCATAGCAAGCACACAAAGCACAGTAAGCTCACAAAACACAGCAAGCACACAAAGCACATCAAACACACAAAGCACAGCAAGCTCAAAAAGCACAACAAGCTCACAAACCACAGCAGGCTTACCAAGCACAGCAAGCACACCAAGCATAGCAAGCACACCAAGCTGACAAAGCACAGCAAGCTCAGAAAGCACAGCAAGCTCAGAAAGCACAGCAAGCTCAGAAAGCACAGCAAGCTCAGAAAGCACAGCAAGCTCACAAAGCACAGCAAGCTCACAAAGGACAGCAAGTACACAAAGCACAGCAAGCACACAAAGACAGCAAACTCACAAAGCACAGCAAGCACATAAAGACAGCAAACTCACAAAGCACAGCAAGCACACAAAGCACAGCAAGCTCACAAAGCACAGCAAGCACCATAAAGCGCATCAAACACGCAAGGCTCAGGAATCATAGAGCAGAACCACCACAATGCAGAGCAACAACAGCAAACATGGAAAAATATAACATATGTGAACTACAGACAGGTTGAGAAGAATTGATGAGAAAGAACAAAACATTAATAGAAAAACCTAATATACGACTCAGGTGGGATTCGAACCCAAGAACTCAGAATCTCAATGCATGTGCTTTCCTGGATGCGCCACTCAGTTGACACAGTTCATGGGGCAGCAGAAAAAGATTAGATATCTGCAAGGATTGACATATGTCAATCACCAAAGATGCAGAATTGACACAGCAGAAGTAGAAATAACATAAATACAATGTACATGAGTTCAAGTGAAATTGAAGACAAGAACATCATTCTGTATAGTAATGCTATACAATGTAATATACAGTCACATTCATTTACTATGACAAATAGACAACGTCACAGGCACGGTCAACTTTGGAGTGGTATTTCTAAGAAAGAGAACAGAATATCAAAAATCTGTTCAGTCATTTCTGTGCGGATTGCTCCAAACATTATACGAGCAGAACCTGGCAAAAAATAAACAAAATTTGTAAAAGGAGTAGCGGAAAAATCATCTACCAAATGCTTTACAATAATACATGAACAGAATGTTGGAAAATGACAAATGAGGTATCGTTGCAACCGGCATAAACCAGTGAATACAATTTCAGAAAGAAATTGATATCAGACAAAGTATTCCAAAGTTATAAAGGGTTCCATAAGAACTGTTATAGTTTATTACCCCCAGGTGGCGCTGTACTCTGACTTCCCAGGTACCTTCAGGACATCATGTCAAAGCTCCTTACCACTTTTTGCACGGATATGTCCAATAGTTCAAAAAATATAACAATTTATCTGAAATTTCAAAATGGCGGACAGGCGGTTTGGTCAAACCCGGCATAATACACATCGACAGATGCGGCATGATGTAAGTAATCCAAAGACATCAAGATCATAATTTTCTGACAAACAGATCAGAAGTTATGGGCAAAAATAGCCTATTTTCATATCTCATGACCCATAGGTGGCGCTGTCACCAAAATTGATATGGACCCCCAATTCATGGTCAACATGAAGTGTACCAAATTTCATTTCAATTGATCAAAGAATGACCGAAGTACAGCTTCAGAACCATTATTGCATCAACCTTGTTAAGTTCACGCATTTATTACTTTTGCATAAAGATAAATACCAAAATTCTGTTCGGTCATTTCTATGCAGCTCACTACAAAGATCATATGTGACAAACTTCATAACAATTGAACAAAATTTGAATGAGGAGTAGCGAAAAAACAAACAACTGTACATTTCAAAATGGCCACTACTGTAATGGGAGGAGTCTTACTGTAAGGTATTAAAATCAATTAATGTGAGAAGGGCAATCATGTGTACTAAGTAGAATTTTCATAGTTCAAATGTATCATTAGTTATAACAGTTCGAACATTGAATTTTTGATCTGCTGGTGGCGCTATAGAGTTACTGCTAGAGACCCCATTATTGGTCACATGACTATTTAGGACCAGCACTACAATTGTGCCAAATTTCATCATTCTACTACTTATGGTTCATAGGGCTGCCATAGACTCCCATTGGACAAGAGTAAGAATAATAATAATAATAATACTAACAATAGCAATAGGTGTCTCAGCACCTTCGGTGCTTGACCCCTAATAATACTAACAATTGCAATAGGTGTCTCAGCACCTTCGGTGCTTGACCCCTAAATATAGCTGCAAGCAGCAATTGCGGGGTCAAGCACCTTCAGCGCAATGAGGACCCAAAGCACAGCAAAAACCACACGACGCAGCAAATGCGCAAAACGCAGAAAGCGCGCAATACAGAGCCTGAACCCGAAGCAAAGCAAATGCAGAGCAGAACCACTGCAGGGCGGAGCAACAACAGAAAAGATGGCAAAAATATAACACGTGTGCAAAACCAGACAGGTCGAGAAGAACGTGTTAAAGGGAACACAAAAGGAAATCTCAATGAGTGAAAGTAAGAGCTGGGATTCAAACCCATGACCTCAGGTTCCCAAAGCACAGCACTAACCGCATGAGCCACTGAGTAAACGATTAAACCACTGAGTTGGTGTGTCCAAACTATAGAATACAGCTTTAAAGCTATTAACATTGATATCCAGCAATTACCAAAAGTGTAGAAATGACAACAGAGAGCACAAATAACTGAAATACAATGTATAAAATGAGAATCACAAAACAAAGTACCACTGCACATGGGATTCGAACCCATGACCTCAGAATCTCATGGCATGTGATTAACCAGATGCGCAACTCAGTTAACGCAGCTCAATGGGCAGCAAAAAAACCGCTTAGGTGCTTCAAGGATTGACATGTGCCAATCAACACAGATGCAGAACTGACAATGCAGAGCAGAACTATCAGAAATACAATGTATATGAGAATCAAAAAGCTCAAATGAGATTGAAGACAAGAAGATCATTCTGTATAGTAATGCTATACAATGTAATATACAGTCACATTAATTTACTATGACAAATAGACAACGTCACAGGCACGGTCAACTTTGGAGTGGTATTTCTAAGAAAGAGAACAGAATATCAAAAATCTGTTCGGTCATTTCTGTGCGGATTGCTCCAAACATTATCCGAGCAGTACCTGGCATAAAATAAACAACATTTGTAAAAGGAGTAGCGAAAAAATCATTTACCATATGCCTTACAAAAACACATGAACAGAATGTTGGAAAATGACAAACGAGGCATCGTTGCAATCGGCATAAACCAGTGAATACAACTTCACAAAGAAATTAACATCAGACAAAGTATTCAGAAGTTATAAGCAGTTCCATAAGAACTGTTATAGTTTATAACCCATAGGTGGCGCTGTACTCTGACTTCCCAGGTACCTTCAGGACATCATGTCGAAGCTCCTTACTAATTTTTGCGCGGATATGTCCAATAGTTCAAAAAATATAACAAATTATGTGAAATTTCAAAATGTCGAACAAGCAGTTCGATCAAACCCGGCATAATACACATCGACAGATGCGGCATGAGGTAAGCAATCCATAGACATCAAGATCATAATTTTCTGACAAACAGTTCAGAAGTTATGGGCAAAAATAGCCTATTTTATTATCTCATGACCCATAGGTGGCGCTGTCACCAAATTTGGCATGGACCCCAAGTTCATGGTCCACATGAAGTGTACCAAATTTCATTTCAATTGATCAAAGAATGACTGAGCTACAGCTTCAGAACCATTTTTGCGTCAACCTCGTTAAGTTTGCGCATTTATTACTTTTGGACAAAGATAAATATCAAAATTCTGTTTGGTCATTTCTGTGCGGCTCACTCCAAAGATCACCTGTGCCAAATCTCATAAGAATTGAACCACATTTAAAGGAGGAGTAGCGAAAAAACGAAATACTGTATATTTCAAAATGGCCGCTACTGTAATGGGTGGAGTTTTACTGTAAGGTATTAAAAACATCAAGCATGAGGAGAGCAATCACGTGTACTAAGTAGAATTTTGATAGATCAAGCGGATCAGCAGTTATAACTATTTGAACATTGAATTTTTGCACTGCTGGTGGCGCTATAGAGTTAGTGCTAGAGACCCCATTTTTGGTCACTTGACTTTTAAGGACCACCTCTACAACTGTGCCAAATTTCATCATTTTCCTATGTACGGTTCATAGGGCTGCCATAGACTCCCATTGCGGAAAAATAATAATAATAATACTGACAATAACAATAGGTGTCTCAGCACCTTCGGTGCTTGACCCCTAATAATAATAACAATTCCAATAGGTGTCACAGCACCTTCGGTGCTTGACCCCTAAAAATGACCCTTAAATGGCTCTGCAAATACACCAAGTGGTAAGTTTAATGTTATTTTTTAATGTCAGCAAATGTACAATAACAATTTCTTTGTGTGTACAAGTGTTTAAAACAAGTGCTCACTGCACATTCACAAAATATAAAATAAAAAAAACACAGATGGAAAGAGGCCACAATGTTTGTGAATCAATAAAACAGCACAAAAGTCAAAAACAGTAGTGCTGACTTCACACATTGCACAATAATTATTTAAAAAAAAAAGTGTTACATTTTTACAGACAACAGTTATGAATCATTAAAAGCATTATTAAAATGTTTAAAACTACAGATTCCCAGGTCTTAAATGAAAAACAGAGTAGACTTTGACATCTGGACTAACATTTCATGCTGAGCATGCACATACATGTCTGCTACAAAATTTCAGTATTAAAGGTGCAGTGTGAAATTTTTAGAAGGATCTTTTGACAGAAATGCAAAATAATATACAAAACTATATTATCAGGGGTGTATAAAGACCTTTCATTATGAACCGTTATGTGTTTATTGCCTTAGAACAAGACCTTTTCATCTACATACACAGAGGGTCCCCTTACATGGAAGTCGCCATTTTGTGCTGCCATTTTTTTACAGAAGCCCTTAAACGACAATTTTTGCTAAGTTGTCTCCAACAATGACATGTTTGTCCTTCTCTATGTGTTTCAAAAGCGAGGAGTGAGTCGTGGACTAAGCCGTTGGTTGCAACTCGCAACCTCACCACTAGATGCCGCTAAAATTTACACACTGCACCTTTAAAACGTTTTTCAGTCCTTGAATTTTTGGGGAGAGCTTTAGAATCCATCTGCATAATGAATTTCTAAAAAAAATCAAAAAAGTAGTATTTTAGTTCTTTGGGGTATTAAGCACATAGATTGTACCCAGCATCAATGCAGGCTTGTGCCACAGATTTGAGCTGCTCAAGAATCATCACTCCAACAACGACTCCAATATCGTTATAGTCGCCAAGAACACCTTCTTTCTTTTTGATTACACTTTTGTCCATGGTGATGTTTTCCAGGTCTTTCAATAAGTCATCTTGTTGACTGTCCTACATTTAAATAAAAATAAGCTGTTATTAGAGATTGTTCTGATTCATAAGACTTTGTGTGTGTGTGTGTGTGTGTGTGTTTGTGTGTGTGTGTGTGTGTGTGTGTGTGTGTGTGTGTGTGTGTGTGTGTGTGTGTGTGTGTGTGTGTGTGTGTGTGTGTGTGTGTGTGAGTGTATGTGTGAGTGTGTGTAAGCAACTCCGAGAAAGCGAAAACATAGTTTAACTACAAACAGAATAGTGGAACTGCAGGTAAGCACTGCAGCTTTTAAATTTGGACAATTGATAACAAATTTATCGTGACGTGAATACTAAAACATGTTATGAGATATCGCCACTGCAATATATTTATAAGCAGCATGCAAAAACATCTCTCTGACACTTTTAAAAAACGTTTATATAGTACTGGCAAGCAAAAAAGTCTAATAATAAGCGAGTTAATAACAGACAAGGCCAACATGAGAGCCAGGGACTCTCTGTCAGAGATGTAGCCCAGAGAGGGCGGTGGTCAGCGGGGCGAGTAAACACTGACGTCCGCTCTCTGGTTCTCACGTTACCGAAGCTTCCTTAAGCAAACGTTCAAACAGGCGCTCTCTTAACTTATCGACTGCATATTTGAATATTATACATATATATTCTCGACTGAACTAATCTTAAAACTACATCTTGTGACAAAGAAACGCTAATATTAAGAAACGGCTTGTTATGAGATTCAAAATAGCCGAGTGAAATCCGTGGCGGAAGAAAGTAGTTCCCAAACAAAGTGGCTTTTAAAATAACTCTGTTGTTGTTTTCTAGTTTTCGTTTTTCAAACGTTTGCCGTCGAACTGTTGTATAAAAGCAATTTCGCTCTCGGAGTCGTGTGGTATTTGGTTAACTTATATCGTTACGGCTGAAATTGCCTCTGGCACTCTGCCTGGAGGTGCTATCTTATAAATGGCGTATTTTAAGTATATAAAAATATTCACGGTAAAAAAGGTGCTGTATTACATGAAATATTACTTACTGTGCAAATAGACCGACTGAGCAAAACTCCGGGGCTGAAATATCCCGTCTTCCTTTCCCACCGTCACCGTGAACCTGACTGGAAACTCTTTTTAGTACCAGGGAAAATGTGCATTTGTGCGCATGCGCAAAGAACCAAACGACTTTTTTAAACTGAATTTAATAAATTATAATGACTTGGATTTAAAGCACGTGTTATTCGCTTAAAACCTATTATTATATACTAATCTAGTAAACTAAAATCAAAAAGTTAAATAAATAAAATAATTAAAACTAGCTAAATTGAATTATGCTTCATTTAATTGGGGCCATAATCATTTTTTTCAGTGTGGCCGCGTTCGACACTATACGCAATACAAATGATTTCTTATTCAAATTATTAGTCTAACAGGCTGTCAGGGCAGCACTGATTTGGCGACATTTACAGTACATTAAAACATTAGGATAGGTGAAGAAAAGTAACTGATCCACCATTGCAAACACAGTTTAGAACAAACAACAAGACAACAAAGAACAGGAATCAAACAAACATGCTCCAGGGCTTTCTGTTCTTGGAAGAAGTAAAAGTTAAAGAAGAAAAACGATAGTGTGTGTGCAAATGTTGTCTATTTCCTGTATAATTGTTTATAGTGGAGTGCCCTGTCTAAATATTTTCACGCGCATGCGCTGTTGTACGCGGACTGTACGCGAACTGTCCGCGCGGCCTCAAATTTTGCCGGCCGCGGACCCTCTTGATGACGAAAATGACGTCATGTGGACGGCGTGCATACGCGGACGTCCCTAGTATACTTTCGGCTTTAGTCCACGGCACACTCCTCGCTTTTGAAACACATAGAGAAGGACAAACATGTCATTGTTGGAGACAACTTAGCAAAAAATTGTCCTTTAAGGGCTTCTGTAAAAAATGGCAGCACAAAAGGGCGACTTCCATGTAAGGGAACCCTCTCTGTATGTAGATAAAAAAGGTCTTGTTCTAAGGCAATAAACACATAACGATTCATTATGAAAGGTCTTTATACACCCCTGATAATATAGTTTTGTATATTATTTTGCATTTCTGTCAAAAGATCCTTCTAAAAATTTCACACTGCACCTTTAATACTGAAATTTTGTAGCAGACATGTATGTGCATGCTCATCATGAAATGTTAGTCCAGATGTCAAAGTCTACTCTGTTTTTCATTTAAGACCTGGGAATCTGTAGTTTTAAACATTTTAATAATGCTTTTAATGATTCATAACTGTTGTCTGTAAAAATGTAACACTTTTTTTTTTAATAATTATTGTGCAATGTGTGAAGTCAGCACTACTGTTTTTGACTTTCGTGCCGTTTTATTGATTCACAAACATTGTGGCCTCTTTCCATCTGTGTTTTTTTATTTTATATTTTGTGAATGTGCAGTGAGCACTTGTTTTAAACACTTGTACACACAAAGAAATTGTTATTGTACATTTGCTGACATTAAAAAATAACATTAAACTTACCACTTGGTGTATTTGCAAAGCCATTTAAGGGTCATTTTTATATATTGTTTTTAAGGTTAGTGATTGCAAACAATTTCCTTAAAAATGTTGAAAGTTAGTCAATGAAATGTGTTTATTTAAATGTAGCTAAAATAAATTGATTGCAACCACTTACCTATTACTTACCTTAAATTCAATTAATACTTTTTCATCAGTCATGAATAAATAATATACGAGAATGTAGCATAATTAAATATGGCAGAAATTACTAAACTTTTTTATACTAGGGCTACTAAATAAAATTGATTAAGTTCAACAATTTTTTTTTTAAATGTAGCTTAAATAAATTGATTGCAACCGCTTACCTTAAAAAAATTGATTAAATTGAATGAATCATTTTTTTTCAGTGTAGAGAAGGACAAACATGTCATCGTCGGTGACAACTTAGCAAAAAATAGCAGACATGTATGTGCATGCTCAGCATAAAATGTTAGTCCAGGGGCCGTATTCACAAAGAACCCTAAGGCTAAAAGTAGCTCCTAACGGGCGAATTTAGGAGCAACTCCTAAAAATAATGGGCGTGTCACTCCTAACTTTAGGACTCCTAATTTTTTTCACTAAAAGAAATTCACGAAGCATTTTAGCCCTAAAAGTAGCACCTAAGTCTGGGACAGCTTAAAAGAAGTCGAGAGGACTCCTAACTCACTAAGACCTATTCACAAAGGATCTTAAAATGCCTTAGGTGCTGATCCTCCTTAACATGGACAGTTTCACCAACTCAAAAGCATTGCCTACACTTAAAAGCACACTTTAATGTAAGCATATTTTTATGACATTTGTTTCATAATTAATTACATTCTTGACAAGCAGGAAGTTTTTAGAATTACATTAAACAATAATGATATTAAATATTTAATACTGTATGCCAACCTGTTGCCATGCTTGCCCGTTTAAAGGCTGCAATCTCAACCCTTGACTGCGATTGTAATGCATACCACCGCCTCTCGCAGTCGTCCGGGGTCCGCGACACAAGCGGAAATGCTGCATTGATCTGCAAATAAATCCTCTCCCAGTGATACGCGGGGTTGATCCGAAATGAGCGTGTGCCTGCGGTTATGAGTCATCCAAAAATATTTTTCATGATATTCGGGTCGCGGTCAGTCGGGTCATTTGAAATAAAAATGCCAATTAACTATTTTAAACAATTACTACTTAAAAAAATGCGGGCCAGGGAGCGGGTCCGGTATATTTATTTTGTATTTTTTGTGGTCCGAGTTGCGGGCGGGTTAGTTGAAAATGTTGGTCGGGTGCCGGTTGTTTTGTACAGTACATTGACCCGCGCATCACTGTCTCCCAAGCTTAGTTTTGCTTGATATCTCAGTGCCGAATTTCCCTTTTATTATGTTTCTTTTTTCCAGCACCAACTGGGACAGCAGCAGTAACTGATCCTGCATCCAGTTGGGCTTTCTTTTCCGTTTTGGCGAGTTCATAATCCACCGTCATTTATTTATTAGGCTTCTTCAATATAGGCAACATATCTTGCTTTAAGTAGTCTATTTAGGCTAATAGGATGTAAATTAATCAAGCAAGTGTTAATGCAATGTCGTTTTTTATTATTAGGCAAATGGCGGTTTTCATTTGGGTATTATACCTTAATTTAATTTCATTCACGACTTTTCTTTTATATATGCATTTCGATGGCATTACTATTATTATTTTGTGTAGGACACAGACATATTTCGATGTAATTCCATGATTTGGTGCATGTTATGTTCCGCATGACAGCCCTGTCATCTAACAACCAATCACCATGGTCATTGCGAGGCAGCTCGTGCATGAGAATTGACGTCATCCGTAGCAACGAAGACTCACTCTTAGTTTAAGAGTTATATTTTTTCCTTACTAAAAGTAGGTCTGAAAGGCGTTGTGAATAACTTTTAAGAGAAAACTCCTAGCTAAAATCTTTTAGTGCGATTTAGGAGTACTCTTAGTGGTAAGATGGAATTCTTTGTGAATACGGCCCCAGATGTCACAGTCTACTCTGTTTTTCAATTAAGACCTGGGAATCAGTAGTTTTAAAGATTTTAATGATGCTTTTAAAGATTCATAACTGTTGTCTCTAAAAATTAACACTTTCTTTTATTAATTATTGTGCAATGTGAAGTCAGAAATACTGTTTTTTACTTTTGTGCAGTTTTAACATTGTTGTTTTTTGATTCACAAACATTGTGGCCTCTTTCCATCTGTGTTTTTTATTTTATATTTTGTGAATGTGCAGTGAGCACTTGTTTTAAACACTTGTACACACAAAGAAATTGTTATTGAACATGCACTACATTTGCTGACATAAAAAAATAACATTAAACTTACCACTTGGTGTATTTGCAAAGCCATTTAAGGGTCATTTTTATATATTGTTTTTAAGGTTAGTGATTGCAAACAATGTCCTTAAAAATGTTGAAAGTTAGTCAATGAAATGTGTTTATTTAAATGTAGCTAAAATAAATTGATTGCAACCACTTACCTTAAAAAAATTGTAAATTCAATTAATAATTTTTCATCAGTCATAAATAAATAATATACGAGAATGTAGCATAATTAAATAGGGCTGAAATTACTAAACTTTTTTATACTAGGGTAACTAAATAAAATTGATTAAGTTCAACTCATTTTTTGTTTTAATGTAGCTTAAATAAATTGATTGCAACCGCTTACCTTAAAAAATGTATTAAAATGAATGAATCATTTTTTTTTCAGTGTACAAAGACTAGGAAACAATAAAGTGATTGGTTATAGGCAGGCAATAGTACAAATGGTGCTTATACCAAGACACAAATTTTCACAATACGTGTTGAGAGGTAATCATATCATTGCATAGAAGAATTGAGAAGTTCAGATGCAAAGCACATGCAAAAGTGCATCTGACATGTTTACTTGTAATTAAAAAATTTTTTTGTAAATGTAATGTTATACCTTGATTTATTTTCCTTATGCTGCACATTCTTTGGTACCAAATATCCTCATTACTTGATATAATACACTGAAAAAAAAATGATACATTCAATTTAATTAATTTTTTTAAGGTAAGCGGTTGCAATCAATTTATTTAAGCTACATTTAAACAAAAAAAAATTAGTTGAACTTAATCAATTTTATTTAGTTACCTAGTATAAAAAGTTTAGTAATTTCAGCCCTATTTAATTATGCTACATTCTCGTATATTATTTATTTATGACTGATGAAAAAATATTAATTGAATTTACTAATTTTTTTTAAGGTATGTGGTTGCAATCAATTTATTTTAGCTACATTTAAATAAACACATTTCATTTACTAACTTTCAACATTTTTAAGGAAATTGTTTGCAATCACTAACCTTAAAAACAATATATAAAAATGACCCTTAAATGGCTTTGGAAATACACCAAGTGGTAAGTTTAATGTTATTTTTTAATGTCAGCAAATGTACAATAACAATTTCTTTGTGTGTACAAGTGTTTAAAACAAGTGCTCACTGCACATTCACAAAATATAAAATAAAAAAAACACAGATGGAAAGAGGCCACAATGTTTGTGAATCAATAAAACGGCACAAAAGTCAAAAACAGTAGTGCTGACTTCACACATTGCACAATAATTATTAAAAAAAAGTGTTACATTTTTACAGACAACAGTTATGAATCATTAAAAGCATTATTAAAATGTTTAAAACTACGGATTCCCAGGTCTTAAATGAAAAACAGAGTAGACTTTGACATCTGGACTAACATTTCACACTCTAAAAAATGATGTGTTGGATTTACTTAAAATATATATGCACCATTTTGCAGCACACTTTTTAAGTATTCCCAACTTTGATAGTTTTACTTAAAATTAACAAGAAAACCTGTGTTTTATGTACTTAAATTTTTAAGTAAAGAATGTTGATAAACTCAAATATTTAAGTTCATATAACACACATTTTCTTGTTTATTTTAAGTAAAATTATTCCAAGTTGGGATTACTTAAAAAGTGTGATGCAAAAATGGTGCATATATATTTTAAGTAAATCCAACACATATTTTAGAGTGAAGTTGGAGCAATTTAGTATACCCAATAATCTGCATGTTTTGGACTGTGGGAGTGTACACAGAAAGGTCTGCTGAACAAAGTCTTTGTCTGACTTAGCTCTTGCTTGAATCAGAGACCTTTTTGCTGTGAGGAAATAAAGATGCATGCTAACCCACTGTGTTGCCCTCTACACTGAGCACACACTTCTCAATCATGGTAACAATGAACAAACATATTTTTTTCAAAATAACTCTAAATACAACATATAACTAACATTAACAACATATCACCATAACTAAAGCCAGCAAACATTAAAACAGTCATCTTTTTTAGTAAATATTAACCAAAGAAGTGAACACCTCGCAATGCATGCTGGGAACTATTCAGACCATTGTTTTTTTTTAAATTGCTTGTTCAGATTACTCAATTTGGCAAGTTGGGTAAACAAATTGGACAAAAACTTAAAACTCCAGTCAACAAATGATATTTGTTAGCAGGATGATTATGCTTATTTCATTCAGTGAACACAAATTAATGAACTGATGCCCTTCAACAAGAAAAACTTTGTTTTTTGTTAAAAGAACATTTTGAAGTTGGATTTTTTTACAGGTCATGTGCTTCACAAAATGGCTACGACAGATGTCATAATTTTTGGCTGGAAAGGCATCATGGGAAATCACGTGGCTCTATAGTTACTTAAAATGTTATGCTAGATTTACTTAATTTTGATGCAATTGTTAAAGAAGTTAGCATTACTTATGTTTTTTCATTTTATTTTTGGATACATTTAAGTTCACCTGGTAACTTAAATTTTTGTGTTACACATACTAAATATGTTAAGTAGAGGTTGAAAAGTTATAAATACTAAGTTTTTTGTGTTTAATCCAATTACTTGCATAAGTTATGGTTGTTCAGCCAACGAATCATTTTTGCACATACATGTCTGCTGAAAAAAATTCAGTATTAAAAAGTTTTTCAGTCCTTGAATTTTGGGGAGAGCTTTAGAATCTGCATAATGAATTTCTAAAAATTCATAGTATTTAAGTTTTTTGGGGGTACGCCAAATTAAGCACATAAATTGTACCCAGCATCAGTGCACAGGCTTGTGCCACAGATTTGAGCTGCTCATGAATCATTACTCCAACAATGATTCCAATATCGTCTGAGTCTCCAAGAACAGCTTCTTTCTTTTTGATTACACATATGCCCATGGTGATGTTTTCCGGGTCTTTCAATAAGTCATCTTGTTGACTGTCCTACATTTAAATAAAAATAAGCTGTTATTAGAGATTGTTCTGATTCATAACACTTTGACAAGTCTACAGGCAAGGTTAATTTCAAAAACTATGACACCCCTGTTGCCCATATATTATACAGTGTCCTCCATATTGGGACAGAGTGCACACTCTGAGCTGTATTTAGAGGGTATTCACACATTCCAATTTGTCTTTAGGATTTAGGAATTAGAGTCATTTAAATGGGCCAAACATAATGGGACAGTTGATTTAAAAGCTGTAATGGACATTAATTTTGTATTTGTTAAATAATTTCCTCATATATGAAGAGATGTAGCCCAGAGAGGGCGGTGGTCAGCGGGGCGAGTGAACACTGACGTCCGCTCTCTGGTTCTCACGTACCGAAGCTTCCTTAAAGGAATAGTCTACTCATTTTCAATATTAAAATATGTTATTACCTTAACTAAGAATAGTTGATACATCCCTCTATCATCTGTGTGCGTGCACGTAAGCGCTGGAGCGCGCTGCGACGCTTCGATAGCATTAAGCTTAGCCCCATTCATTCAATGGTACCACTCAGAGATAAAGTTAGAAGTGACCAAACACATCAACGTTTTTCCTATTTAAGACGAGTAGTTATACGAGCAAGTTTGGTGGTACAAAATAAAACGTAGCGCTTTTCTAAGCGGATTTAAAAGAGGAACTATATGTTATGGCGTTGAAAGGGACATGAAAGAGTTAAATGTCACGTGATCATGGTGGAGGGTCACGGGATTACCTGGGAATAGGAATATTAGTCACCTGTTCACTTAGTGTGGTAGCGAGAGGGGGTGAGTCAGGACGATGTATTCTTTGTTGACCATATTTACATATTAACAACTTTTAAACCTGAAGAAATATCTGTCTGTGCAATAAAATGGGACTATTAACAGCTGTTTGCCTCACTGATACTTCATTATATGCGTCGCAAATGCATTGAGTTCCGGCTTCAACCTCTCAGCGGCCTTTTAACAACGTAAGATAGCCGCTACATTTTGTCAACAAAGACCCTTCACTTCTTGGCGGACGCATCGCAAAGATTGAACATCGCGTCACGGAGTACAGGATTCTGCTCAACTGAGATGAAAGCGAAGCTAAAACGCCAAAGAGAAACGTCAAACAAGGCTCCGAAGAGAAGCACGCAAACAATCACCGCATAGGTAAGCCTGTTGGGCTTTTTACTAATGAGCTGTGCTGTTTTGGAGAGCGGGCTGTTAGTGTTTGGTATGTTGTTTATCCATTGGGGATGGTCGCGCGGTTGTTTTGTTTGTTGTTTGGCTTTAGTTGATTTTGTCCAGAGCTCTGGTGTTTGAAATAGGTTGTTTGTTAATTCGTTTGTTGTGAAAAATAACGTTGCAAATGTTTTCTGGAAGTTTCGTTGTGATGCTTTGAAGTTTGAAGTAAATTGTGATTGTTGTTGATGCGTTGGAAAGCACACAAACATGAGTGAAGCGAGTGCTGATGACGTCACGGAGGGTGAAAAACGAGTACCCAAACCCACTGTAAAAGTCTTGGCAAACCACATTGAAAGTTTCCAAAAGCAACGAAAAACAAATGTGAACAAAATTAAAGGGTTGATTCCAAAGATAAAGAATTTGATGACAAGAAACGAAAATGCCTCTCAGGGGCAAATGCTGTTTGAAACTCTTGTGGAATTGTGTGAAAATGCCAATAAGCTGCATGATATGTTGATTCCCTTACTTCCTAAGGATGAGCAGGAAAAGCAAAATGAATGGTTTTTGAACATCATGAAATATACTGATACATTTAAAGATGCAGTTCAAAAGTGGTTGAAGACGCCAGAGGAGAATGTTATTCCTATTCAGTCTGAAACTGGTGCAACACAGGAAGAGTTTACTATTCCTCAAGCGACCGTCCAAGCTTCATCTATTGTGACATCAGATAAATTGCAAGATGACATTAAACCTAATGATAGTGTCTCAAATGTGGGGAGCAGATCATTTAAAAATCAGAGCTCAATTAGTGAAAGAAGATCTGGTGTGTCATCTACTTCTTCTGTACGTCTCAAAGCAGAGGCTGAGTTGGCTGCATTAAAGGCACGACAAAAGTTGTTGAAGGATAAACATGAACTTGAGGATCAAGAGGAGCAGCTAAGAAAAAGAAAGGAACAACTTAATCTGCAAGGAGAAATTGAAGTTCAAATGTCCAAACTGAATGTTTTAAAATCCCAGAGTGTGTCAAGCGATAAATCTGGACATTCAGGAGGAAAACTTTCCAACTTGGAGTCAGATCAAAGGAAAACACAGATTCTTAATGCCAGTGCTAAATCATTTGTTCCTCAGACGTCTGTAAATGTGTATGGATCAGTGCATGACCAATTAGGATCGGGAATAAGGCCTAATGGAGGAGTTGTACAACTGAGTGTACCCTTACAGTCTCCAATAGGGATGCATTTTCCTTCTGGACACCAAACAGTGGAGCAAGGAACACAGGGAAATGCATTGGGTCCACATGTTGAAGATGAAGTGCAGAGCAACATTTATGGTGTAATGAGAAAGCAAAACGAAATAACAACGCTTTTGTTAAAACAGCAATGTTTGTCATCCTTGCCCAGAAGAGATCTGAAAGTGTTTGATGGTGACCCTTTTCAGTATCATGCATTCATGAGAGCCTTTGTGAACAGTGTTGAGAGTAAGACTGATAACTATAGTGATTGCCTGTATTACCTTGAACAATATACTGCTGGTCCACCAAGGGATTTAGTGCAAAGTTGTCAGCATATTGACCCACACAGGGGATATGTGAGAGCCAAAGATCTGTTGCACAAACATTTTGGAAATGAACAGAAAATTGCATCTGCTTATATGAATAAAGCTCTGTCATGGCCTCAGATCAAAGCTGAAGATGTTAATGCTTTACAGGAGTACAGTCTTTTCCTTAGAGGCTGTGGTAATGTCATGGAGGAGGTACAATATATGTGTGAGTTGGATATGCCCGCCAATATGATGATTATTATAAAGAAACTCCCTTACAGACTTCGGGATAAATGGAGAACAATGGCTTGTGAATTACAAGAAAGACGCAACCAACGAGTTTCCTTCATTGACATTGTCAACTTTATAGAGCATCAAGTCAAAGTGGTAATGGACCCAGTGTTTGGAAATATACAGGATGATCCTGTAGCCAAGAATAAGGATGTGAAAAGTAAATTTCTTTCTCGTCCTGGAATAAAACAAACCAGCTTTGCTACCACTGTGATTGCTGCAAGCAAAGGAAGTGAATCTGAAAAGACAGGAGAGGTAAAGGTTGGTCCTGATAAGAAAAAATGTCTCTTCTGTGAAGGTGCACACACATTGGGTATGTGTCCTCAGTTGGGAAAGCAATCCCACAATGAGAAGTTTAACTTCTTAAAGTCAAATAGAGTTTGTTTTGGCTGTTTGAGCATTGGGCACATAAGCAAAGAATGCAGAAAACGTCTTTGTTGTGATGTTTGTGGTCTTAAACATCCCACTTTGCTACATATCTTTCCAAAGGAAAAGACTCTTGATACAACTGAGAAGAAACCGAAGATGGCAGTGAATGATGTTTTGATTTCCAGTGGTCTTACTGGGGCTGGGGACTATGATTGTAAACTCCCAATTGTGCCTGTACAGATCAAAGCAAAGAAAGGCAGTAAAATTGTTACTACTTATGCTTTTTTAGATCAAGGGAGCACAGCGGTGTTTTGTACTGAGAGTTTAATGAAAAAACTTAACCTCACAGGAACCAAAGTGTGTATACTTTTAAGAACTATGGGACAAGAAAAGGTTACGAGTAGCTATGCTCTGTCTGAAATGGAGGTAGCAGGATTGAATGGGAATGACTTTTGTGAATTGCCTCGAGTTTACACCCAAGAAAGTATGCCTGTTCACAAGAGGAATATACCTAAAGAAAGTGACCTGCAAAGATGGCCCCATTTAAACTGTGTTCATTTACCTGAGATTGAGGCAGGGATTGAGCTGCTGATTGGAACCAATGTTCCTAAAGCTTTGGAACCATTGGAAGTTATCCGCAGTGTGAATGATGGACCCTATGCAATCAAAACAATGTTAGGATGGACTGTTAATGGACCACTATCTGGAGATACGAATGATGTAAAGGATTGTGCTCAAACAGAGGTCATGGTCAATAGAATTTCAGTTCTGAATCTGGACGACATGTGGCAACAGCAGTTTAAAATGGACTTCCCTGAATGTATCCAAGATGAACAAATTAGCTATTCTAGAGAAGATCAGAAATTTGTGGAAATGGTGACAAATTCTGCTAAGCTTGTTGATGGGCATTATGAGATCGGCTTACCTTTGAGGAAGAGAATTCATATGCCAAATAATCGGAGAATTGTTGAACAACGTGCTTTACATCTAAAGAAGAGACTTCAAAAGGATTCTGTCTTTCTTACTGACTATAAAGATTTTTTGAAGGATATGGTTTCCAAAGGTTATGCAGATCAAGTACCTGCAAAGGATTTGATGCGTAGTGATGGGCAAATTTGGTATATCCCGCATCATGGTGTCTACCATCCCACAAAGAAGAAAATCCGTGTGGTGTTTGATTGTGGAGCGAGTTATCAAGGAACATCACTTAATGCTCAACTCTTGCAAGGACCAGATCTCACCAGCTCACTCATTGGAGTGGTGACGAGATTTAGAAAAGAACCTGTGGTGATTATGGCAGATATCGAGTCAATGTTTCATCAAGTAAGGATACCATCTGAGGATGCTGACTTGTTAAGGTTTCTTTGGTGGCCTGATGAGGATTTAAGCCAAGACCCTACTGATTTTAGGATGTTAGTGCATCTATTTGGAACAACATCATCTCCTAGCTGTGCTAATTTCGCTCTAAGGAAATGTGCTGAAGATCATAAGGCAGAGTTCAACAAGGAAACAGTGGATACAATTCTACATTCTTTTTATGTTGATGATTGCCTTGTTTCAGTTGCTACTGTTGAACAAGCGATGACATTGTGCCAGGAACTTGTATCCATATGTGCCAAAGGTGGATTCAAGCTAACAAAATGGATGAGCAACAGACGTGAAGTCATGGCAGTAATACCTGAGGATCAAAGAGCAAAGACAGCAAAAGACTTGAATATTGATCGGGAATCTCCATTAGTCAAGAGAGTGTTAGGGATGCAGTGGTGCATTCAGTCTGACACATTCAAGTTCAAGATTGTAATCAAAGATAGACCTATGACTCGAAGAGGAATACTGTCCATGATTAGCTCGGTGTATGATCCTTTGGGAATTGTGAGCCCTGTACTATTGTCTGCTAAGAAAATATTGCAAGACCTCTGCAAAGGAAACTTAGGATGGGATGATGTCTTGCCTGAATTAATTGTTGAAAAATGGAAAGGCCGGCTTTAAGAACTTCATCTTCTGGAAAGCTTTGAGCTTACAAGAGGTTTAAAACCTCCAAACTTTGGTGACATCGCCTCTGCACAGTTACATCATTTTTCAGATGCGAGTAAGGATGGCTATGGAACGGTGACATACTTGCTAACACGCAATATGAATTCTGTAGTACATTGTGCTTTTATCATGGGAAAGTCAAGAGTAGCCCCAATGAAGTGTGTTACCATTCCACGCATGGAGCTCATTGCTGCTACAATGGCAAGTCGTATGGATGTTATATGGATGAAGGAATTACATCTGCAGCTTCAGGATTCTGTTTTTTGGACAGACAGTGCTTCTGTTCTCAAATACATCAAAAACGAGACTTCACGATTCAAAATCTTTGTAGCCAATCGGGTGACAGAAATTCTCAAGGCTTCACAAGTTTCACAGTGGAGATACGTAGATACAGTAAGCAATCCAGCTGATGTTGCTTCTAGAGGATCGACTGCTAAAGTCTTTCTCAAAAACAGGACATGGACATCAGGTCCTGCCTTTCTTCTTCATCCTGAAAGTGAATGGCCTGCCAATCTGAATGACCTTGAAAAGCTTGAAGTGGATGACCCTGAGGTCAAGAAAGGTATTGAGATTAACTCTGTGCAGCTTCATGAAGAGGATGACAAGCTTGCACGTTTCATTAATCACTTCTCTTCTTGGTTTCATTTGAAAAGGGCAATGGCTTGGATTTTGAGATTTAAGAAACTGCTCTTATCTCTTAGTCAGAAGAGGAAGCTACTGAGACTTGCTTCAGTTCAATCTGTTGTGCAACAAGGAAATTCTTTGGAAAAGGAAATGGAGATTTTCAAAGGTCAACTCAAAAAATCTCATCTCTCACCAGAAGAACTAGAGACAGCCGAGTTGGAGATTATTAGACTTTCACAAGAGAAAATGTTTCCTGATGAACTTGCTTGTCTAAAAAGAGGGGAAAGTGTCAAGAAAAGTAGCTGCATTTATGGACTTTGTCCTACGCTTAATGATGTTTTGAGGGTTGGTGGCAGATTAAGTAGGGCATCAATGCCTGAAGAATCCAAGCATCCAGTCATTCTAGCAAATAATTCTCACATCTCTGATATTCTCCTGAGACACATACATGAAGAGGTGGGACATTGTGGTCGTAATCATATGTTGTCTAAATTACGACAAAAATATTGGATTACAGGTGCAAGTACAGCAATAAGAAGTGTACTATCCAAATGTGTCATACGTCAAAGACTGAATTCACTTCCAGGATGCCAACAGATGGCTGATTTACCATCAGACAGAGTCACTCCGAATGTGCCACCATTTACCCATGTTGGGGTGGATTATTTTGGCCCTTTCGAGGTAAAAAGCAGAAGAACTGTGGTGAAAAGATATGGAGTAATTTTTACCTGTTTAGCCATACGGGCTATACATATTGAAGTGGCACCCTCCTTGGACACAGATTCATTCATAAACGCACTTCGACGTTTCATTGCGAGACGTGGTCAAGTCAAAGAACTCAGATCAGACAATGGAAAGAACTTTGTTGGAGCAGAGCGGGAACTAAGAGTTGCTATACAGGGATGGAATCAGGGTCAAATTAATGATGTCCTCCTTCAGAAAGGTATTAAATGGTCATTTAATCCCCCAACTGGATCACATTACGGAGGAACCTGGGAAAGGTTAATTCGATCTGTACGGAAAGTTTTGAATTCCATTTTAAAGCTGCAGAATTTGGATGAAGAGGGTTTGCAAACGGTTCTTTGCCAGGTTGAATCTATTCTCAATGGTCGTCCAATCACCAAAGCATCCACTGATCCAAATGACCTGGAAGCATTAACACCAAATCACCTGTTGCTTTTGAAAACTGTACCATCGTTACCACCAGGCGAATTCAAAAAGGAAGATGTTTATGCTCGTAAACGTTGGAGACAGGTCCAGTACATGTCAGACTTGTTCTGGAAGAGATGGGTTCTGGAGTACTTGCCACAGCTTCAAGAACGTCAGAAATGGTCAAGAGTCAAACGCAACTTTAAACCAGGAGACATAGTGCTTATAGTGGACAATACAGCACCTCGAAACTCATGGCTTATTGGACGCATAATTCAAACATTTCCAGATAGAAGAGGATTTGTGCGTCATGTGCAAGTTAAAACTAAAACCAGCTGTCTGGAAAGGCCAATAACTAAGGTCTGTCTTTTACAAGAAGCAGAAGACGGATAATTTTGTTGCCTGAAATTTTTTTGACGACTTTTAAAATGTCAATTTTTTCTGCCTGACTTTTTTTCCAGGATTTTTCTCTTTTGAAAGAAGAAATGGACATTATATAATGTAAATGCATTATTTATTGTTTTCCTGTCTAATTTATGGCGATGTAATTATTACTTGATAATAATTAGGGGCTGGAATGAAAGGGACATGAAAGAGTTAAATGTCACGTGATCATGGTGGAGGGTCACGGGATTACCTGGGAATAGGAATATTAGTCACCTGTTCACTTAGTGTGGTAGCGAGAGGGGGTGAGTCAGGACGATGTATTCTTTGTTGACCATATTTACATATTAACAACTTTTAAACCTGAAGAAATATCTGTCTGTGCAATAAAATGGGACTATTAACAGCTGTTTGCCTCACTGATACTTCATTATATGCGTCGCAAATGCATTGAGTTCCGGCTTCAGCCTCTCAGCGGCCTTTTAACAACGTAAGATAGCCGCTACAGGCGTAATAGCACTTTTGTGAGTACTTCGACTCGGCACAGTAACACCCTCGCTCTCCCATTATGAGAGTGAGAAGGGGAGTGGATTTTTCAGGCGAGTTGAAGTACTCCCAAAAGTGCTATTACGCCATAAAATATAGTTCCTCTTTTAAATCCGCTGAGAAAAGCGCTATGTTTTATTTTTTTTAAGAGCTGTCCAAACTGAAAACAACTTGCACTGACATATCTTAAAATACATCAGCACCCTTTGTTTTGCCTCAAAATGCACACAAGTAATGTTTTATTAAGGCATGCGTGTTAAAACAAGGTATATTTCCTAATTAAACTAAGGCCTAGTCCTGGTTTAAGCTAATCCCTGTCTGGACCGCCCCATAATGTTTACTGGTAGCCTAATTCTTTTCATCCCCGTGCTGACCGCTTTAAATTATTAACAATTATTGTAAGTGTTCTAATTTGCTTGTAATGTTTTTTTTTAACCAAAATTAATTTGTAACCTGCCTGTTCTTTAGTACTTTTTTATTTTTCAGTTATTTATATTTCAATGCTCTTACACATCTTGTTTCAGTTACTGTTACTGTACTTTGAAATGTGGAATTAAAACGCCAAATTAGAATTTGTCTGGCTTGAACGATCATTATTCTTGATAAACTGCATGCTAGAATTATATATATATATTAGTGATGCAACAATACACTTAGTTCACGGTTCAATACAGTTTTCGGTTCTTGTCCACGGTTTTCGGTTCGGTTTTGGCTATGATACCTTGGCCTATTAAGTGATTTTTAATAATTCTATGCTTAGGTAACAGGAACAGTGAGATGTTAAGAAAAAATACTGGTTTTAATTGCAGTTCTCTTTATTTTATGTAAATGCGAAAATCATCTTACATATTTCTAGTGTATTGATACAATAATATAAGATATAATTAAATAAAGACATATAAAAATGATATCCTATGAACATGTGAATTCATTACATTACATACAATGGCCATTTTAAATACCTGTACTTAGTAAATTAAACTTTACATTGTAAATGAAGGTTATGCCTTACTGCACTACTGTTAAATCCAACATCATGCTGTCTAAGTAGACACCAAAAATGGGTTCCTCAATCAAGATTACTGGAGGGATTCATTTTAGCATCATGCGCATTCACTTCTTGAGTTGAACTTTTCTAACTTGCGCGGAGGACGTGTTTGAGGCAAATAACGCGTGTTTGCATCAATAACAAGCCCAATTTGAGTCATTCCCATTGCCCCACGCAAATTTGCATCTTTACATTGATGTCGTATGTAATGTACACGCGCAAATAAATGATACACACCTCAGATTTAAAAGACAGTCGTGCTGCTTCTTTTTGTTGTCGTACATCTGTTGGGTGTGTGTGCACGCGAATGAAATCTGACACCAGCATTGCAAGCAGAGTTCAAGCAGAGTTAACGCAGCTAGCGCACAGTGACTGGATATCAACTCGCTGTGGTGTTTATAAGCGTGCAGATCACGCGGATGCGCACATTAACAAAAGTGCAGGGAATATAAAACAGATTTGGATGGATAAACAGAAAAAAACGCAATTCACATGCGCGTATTGGGCCGTGGGGGTCGAACCGAACGGTTCAGTAATGTATTGAGAATTGTGGCATCCATTATATATATATATATTATATATTTGGAGTGCACCAAAATTTCAGTTGCCGAAAATTTCGGCCGAAAATGGCATTATCGGTTTCGGGCCAAAATAAAAAATCCAGCCGAAAATGTAAACCGAAAATGAATGTCAACCGCGCCCCCTCCCATCTGTGCGCTAGCGCTTGGATTTCACTCACGGTGATCAGTCGTCTCCCACCCCTCCCCTTCGTGCTCAAGCAGGTTTCACTCACGGTCTAGCTGTTTGCACGCGTCTGCAAAGATTAAGCATGTCTTGATGTGTAAACTTTAGAGAGAGTCGCGCTAATGTGTCTCATACTGCAATCCATTAACATACATTTGGCAAATAAAGCAATGAAAAACAACGTAACGTTTTTATGTGGAGCGACTGTTGCGCTGTTTGGGATTCACCCTCGGTCTCTGTATGTGCACGCGTTTAAGTGCCCTCAGTAGTGCACATACGAGAGAAACGCGTTTAAAAAAAACAAGCAAACATAAAATCTCACTGTTATTGACAGGGCACATATAAACAAAATTCTCTTTTTTAATAAAAACATTTGTTTATGTCTTAAGTGTATGTATAGATTACAGTCAGATTAACCTACTTAAGTCTGTGTCATTCATGTTGATCAAACAACCCATGACAAAGAGACAAATAGCTCTAAAAAATAATAATATATTTAATTTATTGTGTTATGATTCATTTAATTTGATTTCTGTACCTAATGCTAATTTCAGACCTTATTAATGTACAACTTTGTTCTCTTTTATAAATGTTTGCAATTTCTTTATTGTTTATTAGATTTTTCCCACCTGCTTTTTGCTGATCCAAAAAATAATCTGATCTGTGCCTCAAAAACTGTAATGTGATTCGAACTGTGAGTTTTTTGATCCGTCACACACCCCTAGTAAAGTTAGTACACAGTGATAGCCATAAATTGGCATAATAATTTATTTCGGTGTTTCGGTTTTTCTGCCTTGGTTTCCTTTTTTCGGTTTTCGGTTTCGGCCAAGAATTTTCATTTATATATATATATATATATATATATATATATATATATATATATACATACAATCTGCTCAGTTACTGGGATTTTTTACGCACAACCATTTCTAGGGTTTACAAAGAATTATGTGAAAAGGGAAAAACATCCAGTATGCGGCAGTCCTGTGGGTAAAAATGTCTTGTTGATGCTAGAGGTCAAAGGAGAATGAGCTGACTGATTCAAGCTGATAGAAAAGCAACTTTGACTGAAATAACCACTCGTTACAACCGAGGTATGCAGCAAAGTATTTGTGAAGCCACAACAAGCACAACCTTGAGGCGGATGGGCTACAACAGCAGAAGACCCCACCAGATACCACTCATCTCCACTACAAATAGGGAAAAAGGCTACAATTTGCACAAGCTCACCCAAATTGGACAGTCCCTTACAAAAATTAACCATGGTTTTACTACAGTTAAAAAAAACATGGTTCCTGTAGTAAAACCATAGTTTCTACAAAATAACCATGGTTTTCAAAAACCATAATTAAACCATAGTGTAGTAAAACCAAGGTTTTGCTGATAGTACTCAATACACCAAAAAAAAACATGGTTACTACACTTTTACCACAATAAAACCATGGTTAATTTTCGAAAGGGGTTGAAGAAAAATGTTGCCTGGTCTGATGAGACATTTAGATGGTAGAGTAAAAATTTGGCGTAAACAGAATGAGAACACGGATCCATCATGCTTTGTTACCACTGTGCAGGCTGCTGGTGGTGGTGTAATGGTGTGGGGGATGTTCCCTATCAAAAGCTATACTCGATGCTGCGCTGCTAAGCGCTATGGGGAAACGTCTTTACTGTTGACCAGCTGAATATAGTGTGCAAATACGTCAATGTAATTGATGTAATTACCTTTTGAATTTCACTTGAGATCTTTGTTAGGAGTTAGATTCCAACAAGATAGAGTGCAGATTTTCTCTCTTTCCAATTTTTTAAGAGTTTAAGTTAAAAGGAAAATATGAGTAAGAAGAGTCACAAGCAGTCTAAGTCCTGTGTTTGTTTTCGCTTTATGCCGAAGGATGACGCACACACTTACTGTTTTGTGTGTTTGCGGGAGGAGCATGCGTTCATGGCATTACAGTCTGATGAGTGCGAGCATTGTGAATCATTCACAATGAAAATGCTTTGTGCTTGCGGTGATTATTTTCTGACCGCACCGTCAAATTTAAGATATATTTCTTCGTGTGATTCCGAAGCACATTCTGGTGCTTCTTCGGTTCATGTGGGGGATAATTATATTAATGACGGATTGTCACGACACGGAAGGGTTGTAAGGACAGGACGCAAACGCAAGGTTCAAAATAAATAACATTTAATAATAAAAACACGAGGGCAGACATGGTGAAGGCAGGAACACAGGAACAGGAACACAGGAACATTAACACAGGAACAGACAGGGTATCAATGACAATGATCCAGCAGTGAGCAAACAGAAGACAGAGGTATATATACACAGACTAAATGACAAACAGGTGTGATGAGGCAGGTAATTAATTAATGAATGTCCAGGTGATAACAATCGGAACAGAGACAAGACATGACACGGATTAACCGTGACATTACCCTCCCCTCTACGAGTGGCTACCAGACACTCACATAAAACACAACAAAAACAAAGTCTGGTAGCGAGAGTCCAAGGGAGGGGTGGAGGGCTTGGGGACCCTGGCGAAGCCGGCAGCCGCCGGGATGAGACCAACAGGACGGTTGGCCGGACTGCGCCAGGAGAACCGGAGCGATCGCTCCGAGAACCGAGGCAGACGAATTACCCCCCTCCTGGGAATCGTCGACGATCAGATGCCCCCGGAAATCATCTCCCATCCCCTCGCGGAAACGGAGACCCTCGGTAGCCACCCCGGGGAAATGATCGGGCGTGGTCCGTTCCGGATCCCCCTGCGAGCAGGATGGTGGTCTTCCGAGGGACCGTCGACGACGACTCAACCGTTGGGGGACCGCCTGGGCCGATCCTCCTCCCGCAGGAGCGAGCGATCGCTCACGGTGGTCCCCAAGAGACATCGGGGCTGATGGGGAATGAACCCCGATGTCACTACTCCCCCTTGACGAAACTCCTGGGGGAGCCGCCCTCCGTGAACCTGCTGCGTCCAGTTTGGCTGGATCATTCTGTCACGACACGGAAGGGTTGTAAGGACAGGACGCAAACGCAAGGTTCAAAATAAATAACATTTATTAATAAAAACACGAGGGCAGACATGGTGAAGGCAGGAACACAGGAACAGGAACACAGGAACATGAACACAGGAACATTAACACAGGAACATTAACACAGGAACAGACGGGGTATCAATGACAATGATCCAGCAGTGAGCAAACAGAAGACAGAGGTATATATACACAGACTAAATGACAAACAGGTGTGATGAGGCAGGTAATTAATTAAAGAATGTCCAGGTGATAACAATCGGAACAGAGACAAGACATGACACGGATTAACCGTGACACGGATAGGTTTCTATCTAGTGACAAAAGGGAGAGGACGAAACATGAGGCTCTTCCCTTCTTTGAGGATCTCCATGGTGAATTAAATAAATCATGGGAGAGACCATATTCTTTGCGTGTTTTCATGCCCACAGCGTCAATTTATTCGACTATAATGGGTGCAAATACGTGCGGAAATACCGAAATGCCACAGGTGGAAGAGACGCTCGTTAGTTATCTCTCGCCTGGCTCGGCATCCTCATTAAAGAAGCCTACCCTGTCCACGAAGCCGTGAAAAATAACTTCAGCTCTGGTGGGCAAAGCTTATCAAGCTGCAGGTCAGGCTAGTACTGCGCTGCATACTATGGCGATATATCAGGCATACCAGGCTGATCTGTTAAAGAATTTGAGTGCAGGCGAGACGATAGACAAAGAGACATTTGACGAGTTGCCTAGCGCTACAGATCTGTCTCTCTGTCTCTCGCACTATCGGCCAGTCTGCTCTGGTAAGCACAGAGAGGCATTTATGGCTAAATCTGTCAGGCATAAATGAGAAGGATAAAACTTTTCTTTTAGATGCTCCTGTTTCCCCATTGGGTTTATTTGGTGATGCGGTTGACTCCGTTGTCACGAAATTCACTGAAGTTAAAAAGCATGAGGCAATATTCATACAGTTTTTGCATCGCCACACGCAAGGGGAGGGGCTGTCATTCACGGTCACCCAACCTCTTCCCGGTTTTTCAAAACCGAGGAACATTAAAAAGGATAGTGTAACGAATCGTGTTTCCCCACGAAGAGCTTGGGGATCAACACGTCACACTCAGCAGCCCCAAGGGCGGACCAGTGCCGGGTTAAGCCTTTGTAAGGCCCTGGGCTAACGCTGGTTTGAGGCCCCCCCAATATACACTGAAAAAAATAAAGGCTGGATTTACTAAGTGCCCCATTGCGTAATTTTTTTTAGTAAAACTTACTAAAAAAAGGGGATGCAAAAACGATGCACTGTCTATATTTTTTAGTAAATTCAGTGTTTTTTTACAGCGTATGTGCAACATTAAATGGCTAAAATTATTTAAATAAATTAAACAATATTATCAAATAATTTTACAATCAGAAATAGCCCAGAAAATAACATTTATTTAATAAAACTTACAACAAAAAGTGCTTCTTTCTGCTCTTCTTTAAAGAGAATTCTTCAATTAAATCATTAAAATCAAGTTGACGCAAAAGTAGGCTGAAATTATTTAAATAAATTAAACAATATTATCAAGTAATAATTTTACAATCAGAAACAACCCAGAAAATAACATTTATTAAATGCAACTCACAACTAAAAGTGCTTCTGTCTGTTCTTCTTTAAATATAATTCCTCAATTAAATTGTTAAAATCAAGTTGACGCAAAAGTAGTAGAGCCCAGAATTCTCAGCCCGAGTCCGAACTTTTTAATTCTCCCCATTAGGAATCTGTGTCTGCAGATATAGTTACTGCATCGCTGTGAGTAGAAGTCTGTGCTGTCTGCTGTGAGGTTTTTATGAGAGAAGCACAAACTTTTTAATAGTCTATTTAATATGTAAAACTTGAATTTGAAATAAAACTTACTGCGGAGAAGTTAATGAGATCTCTATCGTCTCTCTTGCTACATGACGCGACAATTATTTATTATTTCAAATCCATTTACAAGATAAATATATATACATTGTGTTGTTAAACTGATGAAATTATCTTGCTATATATGCTACATTTATTTTTACTTTTTACTGTTACACTGTAGACAGTAATATATGTATATTATATAAAACTCTATGGTCGTGAAAGCACATTATCCATTATCTGTTAGTTCATGTTGGTCTAGTTTAATTCAGGGTAATCCTTTAATAAAATGTATAGTATGTTATAAAATATTTTATTTCTTTGTAATATTCACAGCGCACATTCTCTCGGATTGTTTTAAAACATTTTAAACCACTTTCCAAATTCTGCATAGATTTTGCAAAAGAAATCCGCAGAAATAGCAAAAAATAACTGCTTACACAGCTTGTACAGCTGTACTCTTGCAGCAATTAAAGCAGTTCAGGGCTGCGTTCTCCGAAACTACCTTAACGCTACGTCGTTCTTAAGTTGTACCTTAAGCTGTACCTTATCGCTAATACGTGTTTTCCGAAACGTTCTTAGTTACGTATCACTTCTGTAAGTCGTTCGTTCGGAAGGTTGGTCTGGAGCACTCTTTGCTATACCTTATCCCACATGACTCCACTAGGGGCCATCACTTTCATAAAAGCTTACATTGTAGTCTATATAACTAAATATTTGTAAAAAAAAAAATGCAATACACTCCGTGTTTAATTAGGCAAATATTTTTATATTTAAAGAATAAAACATTTACATTTACATTACATTGATGGTTGTTAGATTTTTAATTATGTTTTCCAAAGGGACATAAACTGCGAACTATTAAATGCTACAGGATTAAGAAACTATTTAAAAAAATATATTTTGGGTGATGGAGTTGGTGAAACTGGCAGCTACACAGCGAATCCTACCATTTCATTTGTGCATTTCATATACGTTAAATCTTATCGTATTTTAGCTGCATAAATAAATCGGGTAAAATTACAAAAAATAATTATGATTATTAATGTTAATTCGACTTTGCATCAAAGTTTTTTTAATGTTTTATAACTTTGAGGCAACTGCATGCCATATTCTTTATAAACATTCAAAATAAACTGTGCACTTGATAACTGCTTGTATAGTCTAAAGTCAACAAAATTTCCACATTTAAACTAATCAAAGCATCTAAAATCTAAAGCAATCATACTATATATTTATAGGCTATTAAATAATATTTGATATGTTATATTTAGACAGACAGGCTCCAGAAATGCGTTCATTAAGCTTTATCCCCATTGTTAACACGCTGCTTGTGCATACAGTGTCCAAGCACAATAAAGGCGTGAACTAATGAACAACAGCAGTTTGTTTTTATATATTTTAAGTGTAATGCACAGCCAAGTACTTGCACAACCCACTTTATTCCCCTGTGCAACGCACTTATTGGGAACCCCTAATATAAATGATCCTTTCAAGGCATAACGGACGAATTGGAGCAGTTTAAACATGATACATTTGGAAATAAAGTTGCGGGTTTTGCACGGGTTTGATATAAAATATAGAAGGTTGAATTTAGTTGTTTGCAATTTGAAATATTTTTTACCAGATATTCCTAATAAATTGAACTTGAACTATTTCTAAAATGTTTCTTTAATAAAGAACACAGCTATCTCATAACGCAGCGAAACCTATTACATGAAGTGAATAATTGATTGTCGAGCAATCGATATCAACCTATTCAGCACCTCCACCATGGACAGCACCCGCTATAGGTCAAACTTAAGAAGGTTTACCTTAAGCAACATCCTAAGGTATAGTTCGGAGAACACACGTAGGAGTCTTCCTAGCGCGCTAAGAGACAACGTTATCGGAGAAAGCACCCCAGTTTTGTTTTAAATTGCAAAATAGTTATATTTCTTTTTTATTTACATTTTAGAGCAGTTTTTGTTGGTTAAAGTTTTTATGATAACTAGTGGTTAGCGGCCGACAGCAAGTTGACGACATGTATGATGAATTGAGCCTCTCAAATCAACACTTCACTTGCCTATAATAACAACTATTTAAAATAAATATTTTCAGCATATCACAGTGTTAGTTTAAACGTTTATTATAAAACCACACTATTTTTAAAAAGCGAAGGCAGGTTGCTCTGCTGCTCGCAGTTGCAACGGGTGCAAAAATAAAAAAATAAAAAGGGCTATACAGAACGAAACGAAATAAACATGAAACAGAATAAACATGCATGTTGCCTTATCTTACAACTTCGCTTTTGCATATACATTTTTTTAATGTAAGGACTTACCACAGAAGATGGCTATTCATGTATCCATCCAACAGTTAAACTAAGAAAAAAGTCTATCCATACACAAACAAGAAATAAAGACACAGCCTTCTTACACAAAATTAATACAGGTAGAAGTCTTTAATAGATTATGTCTTGGATGCTGTCTGCATAGATTATGTACAGTATCCAAGGTTTTAATCTAGTACTCCATTAATAATTTACTGGTGCGCTGAAAGTCCTGACCTGCTGTTAAATTCGCAACAGCTGCATTGTAAATGTGTGGCTGTGCGTAGCGGACTCATGCGATAGGTTAAACGTCTTCGTTTTTTTTTGCAATCATCAATGTCTGTCAAAAGGTTCTTTAATTAAATTGAAAAATATAAAAAGATGGAGAAGCCTAAATAAGCCCGAGGTCCGGCCCGCGTATCTGCTGTGACGTTAAAATTGGCCCGAAACCCGACCCAAAGGGCGTAAACAGGTCGGGCCCCGTCGGGCTCGGGCTGAAATACAGGGCTCTAAAAAGTAGGCTAAAATGATTTAAACAAATTAAACAATATTATCAAGTAATAATTTTACAATCAGAACAGCACAGAAAATAACATTTATTAAGCAACTAAAAGTGCTTCTTTCTGCTCTTTTTTAAAGAGAATTCCTCGACTAAATCATCAAAATCAAGGTAAATCATATTTTGGCGGATTGTTTTACTTTCATTGTTTCACGAGATTCCCTGCCTATTTAGTCATCATAATTAACAGTAAACAAACTTGGCTTGCTGTTTTTGAAGGCAGCTCGACCTTAGGTCGGGTTCGAGTCCCAAGTTTAAATGAAGGAGGAGATGATGAGGAGAGATGCCAGAAGAATTGCGGCCGGGCGCGGAGGCACATACTCCCGTTTACGATATGATTTTAATGATGATTAACACAGGACTGTTTAGGTTCCTAAACCTACGTTAAAAGTGTACCCGTTAAAATATTATTACTGCAGTTAAAGAGTAACTAAACCCTTAACCAACTTTTTTTAGTTAATGATCTGTAAGAATGATGCTTTATTAGTGCTGTTCATTGATTTTAGTAAGTTTTTTGACATTTGAATATAAAGTGTTTCAATACTACAATATATGGTGTAAAAACGTCTGAGTGCTGCCCTCTTCAGGTTGAACGGTGGCTACTGCAGTTGAATTTTCCTATTGGATGTTGGGTCCAAAAAGTAACTCGTGACGTAAGCAGGTTCAAGCTCACCACGCCCTTGTTACGATCTCACCACATGCTTGGTACGAGCTTAGTTCGTCCCCTCTATCTCTGTTGGGATCTGCCCACTTTTCTTGCATTTTTCAAATATTGCCAGTGGGTGGAGTCAGGCTCTGACCAGGGGTTTAGTTACGCTTTAAAGAGTTTATTTTGATCATGGTTTGATCTGGATAATTCTGAAATTACTTTTCAGTCATTTGCGAAGTTACAAGGTTGAACGTCTTCACATATACATGATTTGCGAGGTACATTTGCAAATGATTCATAAATAATACCTCTGTATTTTAGAAGTACTGTATACTCAAACTCTAAAAACAGCAATGTGATTGCCGATGCGCTGAGAGAGAGAGAGAGAGAGAGAGAGAGAGAGAGAGAGAGAGAGAGAGAGAGACCGCGATGATGTGATCGATGTTATTTGAAGTCGGCTCTTAAAGAACAAAATATCCCATAAGCTATTACGTAGCTATTATACAATTATTTTCAGAACATTCTTGCGACCCAGTGGTTGGGGGCCTCTGCTCTAGGTAGCACCTACGCATAATTACGTCAATCAAAATGTTTTTAAAAACTCAAAATAGAATTGTCTCGGAGGCCCCCTAGTGTTCGGGGCCCTGGGTGTCATGGGCTTGCCAGATCTTTTGTACTAGACTCAGGTCTGAGTGTATCTGGCAAGACCATGACAGTACTATGTTCTGTGTGGGAGCATGTGGAGGCATATAGTTGTGTGGCTTCCATGTGTTCCCAGTGTTTTGTGGCTGTCATGGTCTTGCCTGACCTTGGTTATTATCCAGGTCGGATGTTAGAGGGCAAGACCATGGCAGCATTGTGTTTACGTGGGAACACGTGTGTTTTCACATCATGTATGTGTGACACGTGTTCCCAGTGTCTCGTCACTTTTACCCTACTCCCTTATGTACTCGTGTCTTACGTGATTAATTATGTTCACCTGTTCCCCATTGATGTGCTGTCTTTATAATGCCCTCGCGTTCTCTGTGTTGTGCGCGTGCGTTGTTGAATGTGCAGAGTTTTCATGTATTCCGTGTTCTCTGTTACCAGTTCCTGTTTTTGTTCCCGTGTTTTGGTTTGTGTTCTATCACAGTGTTTTGTTATCCTCTGTTTTACCCCCACGTGGGTATTTTCTGTTCAGTCTTATTAAATACATTGTTTATTTTTGATACATCCTCTGCGTTTGGGTTCTTCTTTAGTTTTCTTTATTCGGTGTTATACACACCGTGACACTGGGCTGCAGCCCATGTTGCCCATTAGGATAACGCGGCCTTGGGGCGGACCTCAGCGCTTTCATTTATAAAAAGAAACAAGTAGTAATAGAGGGTGGTTACTGTCAAAATTTGATTGATTTATAACCCCCTGTCAAGTGGGTCTTGACAGGTGGGAGGGGCTATCAATCAAAAGGTGTACATGGTGTCCAGTTTTGAGTGTCGTATTTTATGGCTTTTAGACAGCGGCTGTCCGGGGCTGTGCGTGTTTTACGACGTGTCAATCAGCTCGTTGTTTTTCCTGTGTGTGTGTTTTTTGTCACACATATGTTTGTCATATTTATAGCTGTCTAAAAAGTTTGTTGTTTTAGGCTGTCCAGATTCTGTACTGTCAGTTTTACGATCCGTGAATCTTTTCACGACCTGCTCTCTATGTTCATGCGCATTAAAGCTTGCTCACCGGTGGTGACAGAGAACGAGCCAGGTGCATGTTCATATCTGCGTTTTAAAATAAACTTAATAAATGTAATGCTGTCCGCTCTGGCAAAATAGAGGTTTATTTTAGATTTAAGGATTTCTTGAACCAAGTCTCTGATGAAAACATGTGAATGCGTGCACCGACGGTGACAGAGAACTTACGCCGATGAGCCCTTATATCTGACGTTAATAAACTTTTAAACGTTTTAAAGACATTTTTACCTCATCTTCGGGGTTTGTTTTTAATCAATGTCTACTTAAAACCATCTGTGAATATGTGTATATTATACAACGAATCTTATATTCAATTCAATTCAGTTCAATTTTATTTATATAGCGCTTTTCACAATACTTAATTGTTTCAAAGCAGCTTTACATTAATAGAAGCAGTAAAAGCACAGAAAAACGACAGATAGCACAACATAATACACGATAGCATAAGCAGTCAAATTTGCTGCGGCTATGACTCGACATTATAAGCGAGCGTATTACTAATGTAACGTCTAGAAGAGGAAGCTAAGTTAAGCCCAAGAAGGCTGCCTCCCCGGGGTAAAAAACCCCCTATGAGAAAAAAACCCCTGGGCTGTTTAGCCGAGGAAACAAAAAAAAAATCCTAGGAGGGAAAAACCCTTGGGAGATATATATGTATATACACACATATAAACGGATAAGGAGATTAAGCAGAGATTAAGCGGGGTTCTGCTGGTGGTCGTTGGTCAGGCATCAGCTGGGCATCACGTTGAAGGACGACCAGTAGATCAGAGGTGTGCCGACTTTCACATCTACCGGAACTGGGTCTGTTTGTCCCATTGTCCTTGGGGTCGAGGACGAGACAGGGAGAGAAAAACAAAATCATATTAGCGTAGGGGCCGTTCACATGTAATGCAAGTGTCACACAGTGATGTGGTTTAATCAGCTTAGTTCCAGACAGACTAACTATTGCGGCATAATTATATTATCCACAGTTGAGGATTTTGCAAATTGGGGGCCCACTGCGACGGTATATATGGTAACTAAGGGTCACCTTCCGGTCTTTAAGAGAAAACTAAGGCCGTTTGACTAAGGCCTGTAACCCCACTGTCGTCGTTAATGCAGGTTCAGTGGCAAACGGGTCTGTATGGCATACTATTCACAAGACACACGAAAGCACCAAAATCGCAACCCGACCATACGTGCCAACCCGTTTGACTAAGGCCGGAAGCCCCACTGTCGTCGTTAATGCAGGATCAGTGGCAAACGGGTCTGTATGGCATACTATTCACAAGACACACGAAAGCACCAAAATCGCAACCCGACCATACGTGCCAACCCGTTTGACTAAGGCTGGAGGCCCCACTGTCGTCGTTAATGCAGGTTCAGTGGCAAACGGGTCTGTATGGCATACTATTCACAAGACACACGAAAGCACCAAAATCGCAACCCGACCATACGTGCCAACCCGTTTGACTAAGGCTGGAGGCCCCACTGTTGTTGTTAATGCAGGTTCAGTGGCAAACGGGTTTGTATGGCATACTATTCACAAGACACACGAAACGCCAAAATCCCAACCCGACCATACGTGCCAACCCGTTTGACTAAGGCCGGGAGCCCCACTGTCGTCGTTAATGCAGGTTCAGTGGCAAACGGGTCTGTATGGCATACTATTCACAAGACACACGAAAGTTCCAAAATCGCAACTAGACCATACGATAAGATAAGGTTTTTATTTATTTTTTGTTGGTCTGTGTTATGACCGCGAGTGCTTTGTTCCGTACAAATAACTATTCGAATTCAGTACCTTTACTAATTATGCGAATGCTTTGTTGAAGAGAAAAGTTAAGTCTAGATTTAAAATGATCGACTGTGTCTGATTCTCGGACATCGGTTGGTAAATCATTCCAGAGCTTAGGGGCTAAGTAGGAAAATGACCTTCCACTTTTAGACACTTTTGATAGTCTAGGGAAAATCAAGAGACCAGAATTTTGCGACCGTAGTGTGCGTGATGGATTGTATTCTGATAGTAATTCTCTAAGATATGAGGGTGGAAGGCCATTTAAAGCTTTGTAGGTGATTAGTGATATTTTAAATTGTATGCGATATTTAACTGGTAGCCAGTGTAAAGATGCCAGAATTGGGCTTCTGCGGTCATACTTTTTAGATCGAGTAAGTACCCTTGCAGAAGCGTTTTGAACTAGCTGAAGCTTGTTTACTTGATTTGCATGGCATCCCCCGAGTAGCGAGTTACAATAGTCTATTCTGGAGGTCATAAAAGCATGGATAAGCTTCTCTGCGTCAGATGTAGACAGTATATGGCGTATTTTCGAGATATTTCTAAGATGGAAGAATGCTGTGCGGGAGACGTTGGCGATATGACTATCGAAGGATAAGTTGCTGTCGAACATGACACCTAAGTTCCTAACCGTGGAAGATGGCACCACTGTTCAGCCATCTATGTGCAACTTGTAATCTGACATATTATGTTTGTAGCAATTCGGTTCAATAATAAGTATCTCTGTCTTATTGGAGTTGAGCTTAAGAAAGTTATGTGCCATCCAGTCACTAACACTGCTAATGCAGTCTGTTACCTTAGAAAACGTGTGTGTTTCGCTGGGATGTGAGGAGATGTATGTCACGACGGGGAACAGAAGTAAGGACACAAGTGCAGAGTTCACAAAACATAAGGACATTTAATAATAAAACATGAAATAAAACACGGGAATCAAACAACGGGCAGGTAATGAACACAGGAACATCCAACAGACATGGAAGAAATGACAATGAACCGGCAGTCAGTATAGCACAAACACAGGTATAAATACACAGACTAATGACAAACAGGTGGAATGAATCAGGTGATTAATCAATGAATGTCCAGGTGACAACGATCAGAACAGAAACAAAACATGACACGGATTTAACCGTGACATAACCCCTCCCTCTACGAGTGGCTACCAGACACTCACACAAACACAAAACAAAAACAAAGTCTGGTAGCGAGAGTCCAAGGGAGGGGTGGAGGGCTTGGGGACCCTGGCGAAGCCGGCAGCCGCCGGGACGAAACCAACAGGACGGTGGGCCTGACAGCGCCAGGAGAACCGGAGCGATCGCTCCAAGAACCGAGGCAGACGAATTACCCCCCTTCTGGGAATCGTCGACGATGAGGTGCCCCCCAGAAATCATCTCCCGTCCCCTCGTGGAAATGGAGACCCTCACTCGGTAGCCACCCCGGGGAAATGATCGGGCGTGGTCCGTTCCGGATCCCCCTACGAGCGGGACGGTGGTCCTCCGAGGGACCGTCGACGACGACTCAACCGTTGGGGGACCACCTGGGCCAATCCTCCTCCCGCAGGCCCGCAGGAGCGAGCGATCGCTCACGGTGGTCCCCAAGAGACATCGGGGCTGATGGGGAATGAACCCCGATGCCACTACCCCCCTCGACGAAACTCCTGGGGGAGCCGCCCTCCGTGAACTTGCTGCGTCCTTGAATGGCCGGTTCATTCTGTCACGACGGGGAACAGAACTAAGGACACAAGTGCAGAGTTCACAAAACATAAGGACATTTAATAATAAAACATGAAATAAAACACGGGAATCAAACAACGGGCAGGTAATGAACACAGGAACATCCAACGTGAACAGACATGGAAGAAATGACAATGAACCGGCAGTCAGTATAGCACAAACACAGGTATAAATACACGGACTAATGACAAGCAGGTGGAATGAATCAGGTGATTAATCAATGAATGTCCAGGTGACAACGATCAGAACAGAAACAAAACATGACACGGATTTAACCGTGACAATGTAAAGCTGGGTATCATCCGCATAGCAGTGAAAACTTATGTTATGTTTCCTGATAATGTCTCCTAGGGGTAGTGATGGCCAAACGAGGCTTCCTGAACCAATGAGGCTTTCCAGCCCATTGGTTCGCCAAAAGGTTCATTTACCCGAAGCCTCATGAAACACTGTGCTCTCCAGTGACACCTGCTGTGCAAAGCAATGTATCGCAGACGCACACAAATCTATTCATTTTGAGCAACCAAATTGTCATATTGTGGGCTTTTGAATAAAGTATATTAAAGAAAGTATTTTACTCTGCTTGTGTTAACCTATGTACACACAACTCACACATACACAACTTTGTGTTCAACTATACAGTAGTTCTTGAGTTAGTGATAACAGTGAATGCACAACGAGATAAATCAATTTTTTTACATTTTTGTCAAAACATGTTTATTATTATTTTATCATGTTATTATTTTGTTTTATGGTGCTACTTAGCTGTATTTTTTAAGCTATGAAGGTTTAAATCAAAACAAACCAACCGCAGCTGCACTGAAACCAACTGGAATGCACAACCAAAAAACAAGACCTCCGAACAACCAAAAAACGGTGGCTATCTCGTTTTGCAACGAAACTCTTCAAATTATCGTGAGTGCAGTGCTTATTGAACTGGGGCGGCAATAGTGCAAAGCTTATGGGACTGGAAGTGTGGAACAGCAAACTGCAACACGGAAAAGGGTTTACTGGTTTTTATTTAGAAACAAAAGTTTTTTAACAGTATTTGGATTGAGGCGGTTACTGTTTTTAGAAAACACCCCATCACAGGGCACCGACGACGCCGGACAACACAAGAAGATCAGCGCCAGCTTATATAAATTGGGATATTGGAGCTTCTGTTTGTTCCAATATCCCAATGGATCCTCAGCCTTCTAGGTTATCCCTAATACAGTCTAGTCTTATAATAATAATAACAGCAGCAATAATATATATATAATAATAACACTACTACTAATATAGGCTATATAATATAATTACGTATTATAGGTATTAGAACTAGATATATGCTAATTTACTCTAATGATCCACTGAACCTGGCTATGTATAATTTACTCTAATAATCTACTAAACTAAGTGTAATATAATATATAATACAGGCTATGATATATAATGATAACTATACTAGAAACTCACTACAACCTCGCCACTACTCGCTACAACCAACACTTTAACATCAATGCAAACGTACTGCAAAACCCACAAGAGGCGCGAGTTTCGAACCGTAAGCGAAACTCAGAATGAAGCAATGACGTATTCAACAGAAAACGAGGCCTCGTTTGTCATCGTCACGTGATTTTCACGGAAACGATACAAGCCTCGAATCGGGGCTTCATCTGGAATGCCCCTTTTTGCTCGACACAAGCTCCGGAGCCTCGCTTCAGATGTCCCATCACTACCTAGGGGTAACATATAACGAGAACAGGATAGGACCTAAAATTTAACCAGGAAGTGATATGACTCTTCCTCGTTTACATAAACAAAGTGATAGCGATTGGTTAGATACGACCTAAACCAGGCTAACGCCTGACCACTGATACCAACATAGTTTTCTAGTCTATTGAGTAAGATTGTGTGATCTATTGTGTCAAAGGCTGCACTAAGGTCTAGTAATATAAGAATTGAGATTTCACCACGATCGGATGTTAATAGGAGGTCATTTGTAACTCTAAGCAACGCTGTCTCTGTGCTATGGTGGGGCCTGAATCCTGATTGGAACTTTTCATATGTACTATTATTTGTCAAGAATGTGCGTAACTGGCTTGCCACTACCTTTTCTAATATTTCGAAAGAAAGGGAAGATTTGAGATTGGTCTAAAGTTATTAAAGGCGTTCTTAGCGAATCTGCGAGAAGTTAGCTTTTGTTGATGTTTGAATTGTTTTCAAACAGACGGAGCGTAGCTAACTCCTCCCCCTCCCCCTCCCTTCCGTGCTTTCATGAACACGCCCAGCCCCCACCCCCAAATCCTTCTTGTCGTTTATAGGCTAAAACACTTTGTTTTGTTTTGTGGTGCTAGGTTTGGCCACTGTGTTTATATTGAAATTTGTAGAGCCTTGGCTGTCTACAGAGATCGCGTTTTTTACAGTTTGATCAGCGGACAGGCAGCAAGCAGATAGTGAGGAGATGTTTGCTGTATGTAACAAAAAATGCTTTATGGTCTAAAACGCGTGAATTCGCTTGGAGCACCTTTAAGCTCTCCCTGATCAAGCTATGGTTTTTTAATGAGCGGTCTAATAACTGTTAGTTTGAAAGCTGTTGGAACGTATCCTATTTCTAGCGATGAGTTAAAGATATTTAGAACCGGGGTTGACACTACAGGGAATACCTCTTTAAGTAGTTTTGTGGGAACGGGGTCTAACATACAGGACGATAATTTGGATGATGTGACTAGTTTAGAGAGCTCATCTATTGTAGTAGGTTTAAATGAATCAAGATGTTCGTATGGTAATCTAGTGTTAAGTGAACTAATGGGTAGAGTGGTGGCTGCCTGGGTAGCTACGATGTTTTCCTTAATAGCTGAAATTTTGTTAGAAAAGAAGTTCATGAAGTCATTACTATTGTGTTGAAGTTTACTATTGGCAGAGGTGGAAAGTAACGAATTACATTTACTCACGTTACTGTAATTGAGTAGTTTTTTTGTGTATTTTCACTTTTTTGAGTAGTTTTTAAAATCTGTACTTTTACTTTTACTTAAGTATGTTTTATTTAAAGTATTGTACTTCGCTACATTTTAAATCATATCCGTTACTGAGTAAAAAAATATTTAAAAAAGCAAGGTGATAAAGACGCGCAACGGATGCAAATGGGCGGGGCTCGGGGGAACGCGCAAAAAGAACCATGGAGACGGACGAGACAGGCGCGCGCTAATGCAGACCCGCCTCAGTTCAAATATTATGAAAGAAACCCCTGGACATATTTAAGCGACCACTTTCCACTGATGCGAAGCGAGTGTTTCATTTCTATGACAGGTAGGATTCATGCTCTTAAGTACGAAATTGCACGACGCGTTTTTAATACCATGCGCATTATCTTCCGAGGTCTAGCAGCTTCGCGTCAAGTCAAACACAACTTCAAAACGTCCTCGAGAATGCGCAGGTCATTAGACATTGCAGAGAGAGAGAGAGAGCGCGAGAGAGAGCGCGCGAGAGAGAGAGAGAGAGAGAGAGAGAGAGAGAGAGAGAGAGAGAGAAGAATAAAGGTCATCAGGTCCCCAGGTCAGGGAAGTAAGAAGATAATAAACGTGTCAAATGTATATAGATATGGCACTAATCTCATTATATGCTCATTTAAACTATATATAGTTTAATAAAATAATGTATGTTACCAGCAATACATCAATTACAACCTTACTATAGTGATTGTATTTACAAGCTGCTGACCACCTGAACAATGTCTGTTCTAACACACTGGATGCCGTTGCTCCCATTCGAAAAAAGAAAATCAAAGAAAAACCGCCAGCTCCATGGTATGACCATCACACCGCTGCTCTTAAAAAGGCAACTAGAAAAATGGAAAGAAATTATAGAAGCACACAGTTAGAGGTATGGCGTGCAGCATGGAAAGATAGTGTTAAACACTACAGACAGGCTATAAAAACGGCCAGATCAACCTATCTCAGTACGCTTATTAAAGAAAATCATAACAACCCTCGCTTCCTCTTTAGCACAGTCGCAAAACTGACAAGAAACAAAGAACAAACAGAAACCAATAGTAAACTTCAACACAATAGTAACGATTTCATGAACTTCTTTTCTAACAAAATTACGGCTATTAGGGAAAACATCGTAACTACCCAAGCAGCCATCACTCTACCCATTAGTTCACTAAACACTAGATTACCATATGAACATCTTGATTCATTTAAACCTACTACAATAGATGAGCTCTCTAAACTAGTCACATCATCCAAATCATCGTCCTGTATATTAGACCCCGTTCCCACAAAACTACTTAAAGAGGTATTCCCTGTAGTGTCAACCCCGGTACTACAAATCTTTAACTCATCGCTAGAAATAGGATACGTTCCAACAGCTTTCAAGCTAGCAGTTATTAAACCGCTGATTAAAAAACCACAGCTTGATCAGGGAGAGCTTAACCTGTTAGCTAGCACTTATATTTTTGAGCATTTTCTGAAAAACGACAACTCCAAACTAAAACATCTGCAGCTCTTAAACCCTATGGTCTATATTCATAATTCTGGTCTTGTTTGAAACTAGACACTTGACATATTGTTGCCTAATAGTCATAACAACTAGGGATGCACCGATACCACTTTTTCCATCTCCGATCCGATTCCGATACCCGAATTCTGAGTATCGGCCGATTCCGATACCTGCCGATCCGATACTACTGTATTTTTCTTGAGCAATTTAAATTACACACAGACACACACACACACACAGACACACACACACATACACACTATATAAATGTCTAAATCTAGCATAATATAATTATATTATATATAATTATACTTTTAAATTAAAAACTAATAATTTAAAATGATTTACAAGTTACAAGAACATTAGTAATTATTAACCATGGCAGTGTTTAGGAGAAAATAAAATAGGCACGTTTGATCAAATAAGTATGCTAAATATATTTTCCTAAATTGCGCAAAAAGTCACAGTAAAAAAGCTTTAGTGTGCAGATGGTTATTTTGGGAATTATGCACTTAACCGGACCTTTTATGCACATTTCGGGTGCAGAATTGATGCGCCTAAATCATATTGAGTGCGCATTCTGCGCAATACTGTGCAGCATTGATGCTCTAGAAGCGTCCTCACACTCGCATGGGAATCCTCGCTCCGCAATGGAAAGTTAAGTTCATAACTATTAAAACACAAAGAGATTTGATGCATCGTGTGCTCAGCACATAGTGAATTGCAACCACCCAACAGCTTACTGAGACTTTATCAAAACAGATCTTTTAAACAGCCTTCAGTTATTGAGTGTTCGTGTGTTGAATGACGCGTTTCATTCGTCCGCTTCACCTGTGAATTAACTCAGCACATAGTGAATTGCATCCACCCAACAGCTTACTGAGACTTTATAAAATCAGATCTTTAATAAAGCCTAACGTTACAGTTATTGTGTGTGTGCGTGTGTTGAATGACGCGTTTTCATCCATCCGCTTCTCATCAGTGGATTAACTCAGTTTGCAAGTAAGTTACAGTGTTTCTGTGAACATGAATATTTTTAAATGTGCGTTTGTTCCTTCACATGAAGCTATTGAGTGTAAGATGACTTTGATTATAGTGCATAAAAACGTTTATGGTGCTTTTATAATACTTTGACGTTTTAATCGCTTGTCAGGGACAACCATGGGTAACGTGCAGTATCGGAATTGGATCGGTCCTGTTAGTCCGATATCCGATCCAGCAAAAAATGCCGGATCGGCCCCGATACCGATCCAGAATATCGGATCGGTGCATCCCAACTCAGAGTAGTAAAGAAACAGAGTAAAACAAGGTAAAATATACATTAAATGACTTCCGTTTTTCTTTAAATAACATTCACTTAGCAAAAAAGGTATGAAATGGTCATGTGAGACACCTGGGGACACCATATAGGTGAACTGAATGTCTGACCATGCTGTGATTCAAATTTGAGAATGATACTCCAAAAAATGTTGTTTCTGTGAGCTTTTATTTCAAAAAAGTCCAGGCGTCCTTTCAGAAAAAGTGCACTTGGAAACTCCAAATATACACATGATAACAATATGACATGATTATAAAAAGAAAATGAGTCAGGAGTCAGGACTACATATTACATTATGTATATCAATTAAGAACTTCTCTGCCCACCAAAGCACATAGAAAAAACTATTTCAGAAAAAATAATGTGCACATTATAACAAAATACTTGCTATTTTGAATGTGGTCGCTCATGAATGCACTCCAGATTCCAGTCCTCCTGTGTCAGCTGAAGTCCTGTTTTACATCACATCACATCACATCACGCACACACACACACACACACACACAAACACACAAAGCAAGAGAGGATTTTAGTTTGAGTCAAAAGTTAGAGACATACAACTATTTGTATGAGAAACTATGATGTAATATACATGAACATAATACATATACACAAACACACACACATTACATGAATATATTTATTTATAATTACAAATGTCTTATGTTTGCCAAATAACCTATATTTCTCAGCTGGTAATACTCATATTTTCCACCACATATCTTATTTTCTAGTTTTTAGTTTGTATATTCTGTGCATTTGATTCATATAGCTATAAATATGATGCATTTATATAACATGTCATACAAAAACGAAACCATGTAAAACTCGTATATTAGTCATCTCCAGTGTTACTTTATAATCAAAACAGCTAACATGAAACAAGAAATGTAACGTAAATCAACAAAAGAATCCACTTACTTTATCCAAGCCAGCGCAGCTGAGCTCATAATCCGGTCCATCTCTCCTCGACGACGCGCTTTGTTTACATCCAGTCTTGCATTGTTGATCCGCGATCATGCTCTTTATCAACTTCTCCAAAACACTTTCAACACAAAAAAGTCATCTGTAGTCCACGATCCACAATGGAGATGTTATATCTAACATTTGAAGAGGTTTCTCAGCGGCTCCGGAGAGCTTAGCCGGCTGCTATGCTACCCAAACAAACAAACGCGCACGGAGGGGGCGTGGGCATTTCTCTCCATGCGCTTCTGTAGATTTGCGCAGAAGTACACTTTACTGACGTAAGTTGAATCCTTGTAATCGTTTCATGATTGGTTACTTCCTCTGTCAATCAAAGCTTTGCTCACTATGCATTGGCTGGCTTTGTTTTGGTGTAATCCAGTCAAAAGCCTATGGTGAGCTGAAGGACATCTATCTAGGCAAATCATTGATCGCATGAGATTTTGAGTTGTCAAACCTTTTCTGATTGGACAAAACAGAAAAATAGGGCGGGATATTTATCTGAACAGTCTAACGAAGCAGGAAGAGATGGATTTTCACTGATAAAATTCGATATTTGATAGAAAATAAACATGATCGATCATACTTAGCGGACGCGCGGATGTAAACAAAGGAGGATATTGCTGGATTTCTCACTATTTTTCATTGTTTTGGATTAAAATGTGGGATGCTTTTTGAAGAGTGGACCCTTACCTTGCAATGTACGTTGAAGTTTTTGGGAATTGTCAGAAATTGTCAGAACCATATGGCAAGCCATGTGAGTACCCACAAAATTTTTTATATGCATTCCGTCTGCATTTCATTTAATCTTTTCCACACCAGTGTATTGATTGCAAAAATAAGCTCAGAACATGAATTTGGAGTGTTTAAACTTTCAAATAATGCAAAGTTTATGATTGTTGATTGAATATTTGATGTTAAACAAAGTACAAAAACACGTAAAAACGCCCCCTAGGGCCCGCCGCCGGGCCGGTGCGTGTTATCAAGTTTAATTACATTCTTTTGTGATATAAATACTACAAGAAAAATACTGTAATTTGAGTTTTGTCTAATTTAAGATGCTCTATCATCCCCTGCACATTTACATACACTGTCATAAATCAACATTAACTTGTTGGCATTAAATACACATCAGGTTTCTGTATTTAATACACTCTAAAAACTGCTTGGTTATTGGGTCAAAAAGGGATAAGCCCAGCCCGTGGGTTGTAATTCAACCCATGCTGGGTTGTTTTAAACTGTTGTTGGGTCAAATATAAACATTTTAGATATCGTACAAAACAGATTCTGAATTTCTTATTTAACCATTGTTCACAAAGTCTGTACATATATGCTAGCTAAGACACATTTAGGGCTCTATCTTACACCCGGCGCAATGCAGCGCAATGCGCGACGCAAGTGTCTTTCGCTAGTTTCCACCCTAATTTATACGTTTAGCGCCGCGTTGTTTAAATAGCAAATGCATTTGCGCCCCCTTTGCGCCCATGGGCGTTCTGGTCTGAAAAACGAGGTGTGTTCAGGCGCATTGTTGGCGCGTTGCTATTTTGAGGCAACTAAAATAGACTACGCCATTGACCAACAAAAACCTGGTCTAAAGTCAATGGCGCAATATGTTTTGTGTTATTTAAAGAGCGCATTAGTAATATGCGCCTATAAACGGGAGGACAACGCGGGTTTGCTTATCACAAAGTACAAAAATACGCAGCAGCACAAAAATGCTTTTAAATATGAAAGATTAAAGGATTGAATTTAAGAGATTATTATTGAGTCTCTTGGACATATTTATAAATGAGGAGTAATTATGAGACGTTAAAAGGCGCAAAGAGCTGCTTTACCTGCAGCCTGATAAGTAAATAAATGCTTTGCTTTAAACAAATGCGTCTGTTTTTAAATGTTTTTTTTTAATACTACCTCACGGATTTATTGTATATGATGACTCTGTACCTGTGGATATGGCGAGATGAGAAACATTTGTAAGTAATGCTTAAAAAAACTCTTTGCTAAAAAAACGCTGTCCAAAGTGCTGAAACGTGAGGAGAGCCGTTTGTAAATTCTTTATCTCCTGTTTGTTACAAATAAAGTATTTTTAGAGTACAAACCTTATCTTACATACTTGTAAATTATTTTTTGATGATATTGGATAGCCATAGATTTAAAGCAATTACAAGCCTGCTTTTTACTTCCATGACTAAAAGAAAACGGGTTTTAAAGGTTTTAATAAAAAAATAACAATTTCAATATAAGGGAAAAACAACACAATTATTTAACATTAATCTTAAACTGGGGATCTTCTACCTCCGCTTAGTTTTTCAGTTTATAAAGTCCGTCATTTAAATAGGGATTAGACATAGCGCCAGCGCAACTTGCTTTTAAAGGGGATGAGAGCTGAGACTCTCATTGGTTTACTGCACGTTACGCCCAAAATACTCCCATTACAATAGGACCTACCCTTTTCGACCTTGCGCTCGGCGCAAAAACGATTTTTCCCGTCGTTAAATTAGCAAAAGTGGATTCGGACACGCCCATATAGACGTTGCACTGTGCGCTTTAGACAATGCGCTTAGATCGTTAAAATAGGGCCCTTAATGGTTAGGAGTCTGATTGAGAATCATGTGATTGATTGATAGAAGTGCCAGCACTTCAGATCTACACTCTAAAAAAAAAATCCGTAAAAAAACGGATAATGTCCTGGCAGAAAATTACCGGTACCTTTTCCTTTATGTTTACAGACATTTCCGTTTATTTAAAAACAGAACATTCTGTAGATTTATAGAACATTGTCCGTAGATTTACAGAACATTTTCCGTAGTCTTTAGGGACACTTCAATCCGCCTATGAAACACAACAATGGTGACAATTAACAACATAGCTTCATGCCGCAATGCATGCTGGGTACCAGGATTGTAGAACCCTCTTTCTTAACATTTACTCTCACCATTGTTGAGATTTGTATCCAAAGTGTTGATATCTCTGAAGCAAAAACCACAGCAGACACATTTGCAGCAATCTTATTCAATACAGTGTGTTTTTAGATCAGCATAGAGTGTCACTTTCATACATTTCAGCTCATAATTTTTATTTTATTATTTCATATTTAAATGTTAGGCAGCTTAACATAAAAACAACCAAGCTTATTTGACATCATAGACAATTCTCCTTCCTCAAGCAACAAGCAAGTTGCAATTGCTACAAGCAAAAACACTGTTACAATGCTAAAAGAGCAGAGTCAGTTCTGTGAGGGTGAAGGGACAAAAGCCTACGAACAGTAATCACCATAGTGGTGACTTCAAATGAATCTAAAAGAAACACAAACTGGAGATTTAATGTGATAAATGTTGTGGAAATATCCATTTGACTTGTCTAGAAGATTTGTCTACTAAATCACATGTGTATGCTGGAATAGTTGAACACTTGTATCTTGTTCTGACAGCATTTGTTTAGAAGTTAAACATCATCCATGTTAGAAAATAACTCTGCAAGCAAGTTGTAATTTTAGGTTTCAAACAGAGATGGTGATAGAGAGGCAAAAGTGAAAGATTGCAGCAGGTGTTATTGCACCCATAATGCAACATGTTATTAAAAAACAGATAAACGCCTGTAAAACATAAATACGGAAAATTCCTTCATGTTTACACAGTACTTTGTCCGTTTTTTACAGATTTTTTTTTGAGTGTAAACCATTTTGTAAACAATCAGAAACAAAAAGATTAATGTGTGGCTATAACCATGCATATGTCCTTCGTACACTGCAAATGTTTCATGTAGTTCAATAGAAAAATGCGAACATAGTTTTTATATCACTCTAAAATTAGTATCACGTGTAGTTTTTTGATTTCCTATGTGTGAGATGCTATATTGTCTTGCATGTAAGACAAACTCTAGAGCAGGGGTCGGCAACTGGCGGCCCGCGGGCCAAAAGTGGCCCGCCAGCAATATTTTCTGGCCCTCCGGATTAATTTGAAGTCCGTTTTTTAATTTTTTTTTAATCAGACTTTTTTATTTTACAATAACAGTTTACAAAAATGTCCCCGTGTATCATTCCTTCATTCGTTTTTTCAAATCAAAACCAAAAAGAAAATAAAGAAAAACGACTTGTTTTTCTTTTATTTTTTTCCTTAAATAAAATCAAACGACTCGTTTTCTGAATGTGCGCTCAGATCAAAAATAAAAAAAATGAATGAAAACGGGTTCGGACAAATTTTAATTGAACACCTTAGCAGACATATACCAATGAAATAAATTTAAACAGATCAGGTACTAACAGATTACATTTTAATAAGGGTTTTAATAAGGGTTTGAATAGCAACCATGCTTTCCTGTAAGTCTCATTCGCTTACAGTCCGACTTTTGAACTTTTTTCATTATTATTTATTCGCGTATATTATTATTATTATTATTATTTATTGCTACACTGACAAATAGCAAGAATGTCCTGAAAAAAATGCGTATAGCTATCTTAACGGGCCGCTTTTTCTCGTTCTCTTTCTCTACCAGCGCATCCGCGATCATAGCTGTCATTAGAGTTTGAGCATACTTCTAAAACACAATCGATCAAATAATTGCAGAGGTATGACTTCATGAATCATTTGCAAATTTACCTCGTAAATCATGTCAATTCATCACGCGTGAAGACGTTAAACTCCGTGACATTGCAAATTACTGAAAAGTAATTGCTGGCTTTTAGAAACCACTACAAAATATGATAAAAATAAACTCTTTTACTGCAATAATATTTTAACTAATACACTTTTAAAGTAGATTTGAAAGGAATACTGTTGTTTTCTGCTACTTGAACTTGGGGCTCGAGCACCCGACTGGTTCGACCTGCCTTCGAAAACAGCAAGTCAAGTTCGTTAACCGTTAATTATTAAGACTAAATGGTCAGGTAAATTCGTTAAAAAACTGAAAGTAATCCGCCAAAATATGGTTTTACATGTCTATTAAAATAAAGCCATTATTAATTTTCCTAACGCATAGTTCTTTGATCTTTACCTCCGTTTAAAACGTTATAAATTTGGCAAAGGAGGATGTTCAGCAATTTGAACAGCAACTCCGCAACCAACTCGGTTTATGATGGTGAGAAATTTGAGTGAGAGGCTTTGTCCTATTTAATTTATTATTTATATTTCATTATAAATACAATGAATGCAATGTTAAAATAATATTTTTATTGGCACGAACACAATTTTTGTATAACATTTAAAATTATCTGTCTCTTTTCGTTAGAGACATTTGAATGTGAGATTCTGGAAACGAAACGTGACCTTAAGTTTTGCGGACCCGTCAGGTCGGGAAATAAAGCGGGTGAACACAAATGAATCTATGAATAGAACCTTGTCGGAGCTGGACAAAAAACAATCCAGCGGAGACCTCCTTAAACCTTAGGTGTGTATGTGTGTGTCCCGGTTAAATATTAATAAAAAAAGGAATAGTTCAAAAGTCGGACTGTAAGAGTATTTCATGAGAGCATAAATGCCTGTAATATTACCACTATAGTACTTGATCTGTTTAAAATGATTTCATTGATATATTATGCCTATAAAGGAGTTAAATAAAAAAAATGTCTAATCCAATAATTAATTTTTTTATCTGAGCACACAATCAGAAAACCCGTGGTGGTTAATTTTTTCATTTTTGTTTTTAATTTGAAAAAAAAAACGATTGAACGAATGATACACAGACCCATTACCATGTTTTTAGCAATTTTTAATGCCGTCTTTCGTCTTTTAAATAGGAAATAAAGACAATGTTTCTTGACAAAAGATCAGATAGCCTATACTAGGCTAATTCAAAATAAGACGTAAGTGTGCCAACAACAGTTGGCCCGCCATCTACTGGCTAAAAAAAATATTGGCCCGCGGCCAAAGTTACTTGCCGACCCCTGCTCTAGAGTTTGGATTAGGTCATCAATCATGTGTGGTGCTTTAAGCCTTGGTAGTTTTTAAGCTTATACAAGGTATGTTATGCTGGTGAAAATGTGGGCACTATATGTCTGTGAGATGGGTGGATTCTTACATAAAGCAATCTGAGTTGGACAATTTTTGGTCCGATGCTACACCGGGATATCATATAATTACTATAGTAAATACATTTTAGATGTGTTCCTGTATTTGGGTTCAGACGGACAGTTTCTGGACTCTAAAGAGTCACAGTGATCCACCTGAAAGGAGAGATGTAGGATAACAGAGATATAAACATTTATTTCTAAAGTTTTATAATGTGATTATAATATAAACTATTATAACAATATTAATAAAATCCTTTTATTAATGGTTTTAAGGGCTTCTAATGATAGTAAATTTGCAAACTTGACAACACTTTCCTGTGCATTGACTCTGCTGTAGCTGCATTAGCATGTCCACTAATAACCACAACAACAGCTTTCTATTGTTTTTATCATGCAATAAACCACAAGCACACGCTGGGCACATGGCTCAACTCTTTTCTCAGCAGGAGTTTTTGTGACAATTTGGAATTGGCATAATTTTCTGATGTTTATAGCTTAGTGTTCTTTTTCTGGTATTAATCCATTTGAATATAAAATGTAAGCAAGGAATAGGGCGTAAGGCACACATTTTGCTTAGATTTTAAAGCCTTAACTTTCAAACTGAATACATACAGACGTGTAAAACACACTTTTACTAACTCTCACTGATTCACTTCAAACAGGATTTCTCTATTCCTACTCTGATTTTAGGACTCAACTAAAAGCTCTATTTTTTATGACTTTTACTAGTTTCAGACAATTGGACATCAAATTGCCCTATAACAATTCCCACAATCTTATAGAGACACATAGGGCCCTATTTTAACAATCTAAGCGCATGGTCTAAAGCGCACAGTCTAAACGTGCGTGTCCGAGTCCACTTTTGTTTAATTTAACGACGGGAAAAATGGTTTATGCGCCAAGCGCACAGCCTAAAAAAGTTTGTTCCTATTCTCATAATGAGTAATGGGTGTGTTTTGGGCGTAACCAATGAGAGTCTCAGCTCTCATCCTCTTTAAAAGCCAGTTGCACCTGATGCCATGATTAATCCCTATTTAGAAAGCGCAATTTGTAAACTGAAAAACTAAGTTTAGGAAGAAGACTTCACAGGAAAATATGTGAACAGTGTCCCAATGTGAAGTGAGCTATAGGGTCCTTACCAGTCCCCAAACCTACATACACAATATACTGATTCACGACCTTGGGAGCAAGGGAACGGATTGAGACACAGGCAAATATTTACCTTTGTTTCAACTTCAATTTCTCATTTGTTTTCACTGGAGTGGAGGACTGGAGAGTTAAAGCTGAATGCCGCCACCTAGGGCACTGGATTAATTAATTTTACAAATTTGAAAATATTCAGGGCTTTTGAATCAATATTCGAGGCTTGAGACCTTCAGTTATCTGGAATTTGGGAGAGGAAGAAAGAGAGGTTTAGTACTGGTTATCAGCACCACCTGGGGATTTTATTGCTTTATGGGTAGGGGAGACTGGGGTTGGTTGTCACAAGGTATGGGGTTGGTTGTCCCTATAGAGGTTCAATATGACTTCAATGATAAATTGGGATCTGAAAAGATAATGTGTAACTTTTTAGTTTTTTAAGATAGAAACTGCAAATAAGTTTTAATATGAATCCACCCATATGATAGTTGTTATTAATGCCCCTTATGTTTAAACATTGGAATTAAAGTGGGTAATCAGTTACTTGAAAAGGCTTCATGCCCAGCTGCACTATGAACTTCAGCCAGCTCCTTGTTTAATGTCTGCCATTATTGGACAAACTGATTAATCCAGGTGAGTCTGATTATTGTTGTTGTGACTACTGAGGTCAGGCACACCTGGATTAATCAGTTTGTCCAATAATGGAAGACAGGAAACAAGAAGCTGGCTGAACTTCAGGAAGTAGTGCAGCTGGGCATAAAGCCTATTGTCTACTGTGTTGAGAAATAAAATGAAATAATTTTTTTTTTGTTAAAACCTCTTTATTTAATACTTTATTTTATTTTAACAGCAAACAAAAACAAACAAACAGTCTTAAAAGGTCTACATGTCCAATATTCTTATGTGACAACCAACCCCAACTGACTTCTTGACAAACATGATAAGCTAGCTGCCACACGGCTTTAACTTGATCGCTAAAAGATGATTCAAAATAAAGCTACTACTTTTAGCTTTTTAATGAGTGTTTTGTTTTTGAATAACTAATATCCTATAAGATCTCAACACAAAAACAACACCAACATGAAAATTTACTCTGACCCATAAAAATAAAAAATTGTCTCCTAACCTCAATGTTTTGTGTCTGCTCAGCAAAATTTCAAGTGCAAATGAGTAAGCTATTAAAGGCTAACAGATTGACACAGCTTCCATAGATGTTCGAAAGGATTCAAATCAGGACTCAAGAAAGGCCATGTTTTTGGAGGACCCATAACCTGTGATTGATTTGTGACAGTAGACAATATGTTTGGCTCCAGAATGCCTTGATAGTGTTGAGATTTCATTTTGCCCGGCACAGATTCACGGCACCCTTATCAGATGCAGCAAAGCAGCCCCAAAACATAAACGAGCCTCCTCCACATTTCCCTGTAGGTATGGTGTTCTTTTCTTTGTATCAATGAAAGAGGAGATCATAAGCTTTCAAATGGTATCCTAGTCAAAGCCATACCTTGTATGTATTTTTGCTAGTGTGTGTGTGTGTGTGTGTGTGTGTGTGTGTGTGCGTGCGTGCGTGCGTGTGTGTGTGTGTGTAGATTTCTAAGCTTTTTATTGGCTCTATATACAACATGAAACACCATATTTTGAGAGATAGAGACATTTAAGGGGATACCCAGGAAATGCTCCGAGGTGACGAGAGGATTTGAGAAAATCATTTCTAGCAAATTTAGTAAAAGTTTTTCAACTTTTATAGACATTTAAATACCTTTACTCAATTATTTGAACTACAAAACTTTGGGAAATTATTTTTGAATGTCTGTTCTTCGAAATTAGCTTTTTTTATTATTTCATTGTTTTTCCACATTATCAGCCCATATCTTAAAATGGAATGTTGCGACTTCCGACTCATTTTGCCAGAGCAGGTCACATATTAAGAAATGGCTATTGCATCTATTCAGTTAAGGCAACAGCAGAAAGTGTTAACTGTCATTCTGGCCTTCAAATCCGTGGGGGAAGTAGTGTCCCAGCAAAGAGGCTTTGAAAATAACTATGTTGTTGGTTTCTAGTTTTCTTTCTTCAAACATCTGCCGTCAAACAGTTGTATAAAAGCAATATCACTCGGAGTCGTGTGATATAGCTCTATATCATCACAGCTGTGATTTCCTCCTGTATTCAGCCTGTGGCCTTGTGCCTAATCACAGCCGTGATGTTATAGAGCTATATCACACTCCATCTAATCCAGCAATACTGCAACTACCAAACTTAGGTGAGTGGCTTCAGTGCGCTAATTAAAACTGAGCTAGTCTACATGAAGGTGCACTGCAATTCAGTGACCTAGGGGACCATTTGTTTTTAACATAATCCTTTCAATTGAAAAGCAACACATTTTGGTAAATGGCCAATCCACTGTTCGGCTTAACTCAAACTACCCTAATGTGAAATAGCTGATCAGCTGTTTTCAGGTCGAAGTATTGGGCACCAGACATATGTAGAGATCAGCCATTTTATTTCTCTTTTGATGCGTTTCACTTCCCATACCGTATGTGCCACAGAAATGCTTTTCATGAGATCAACATATTGAGACTAAATTACTTCCTTATTTGTTCATCTGAACATGAACAGAAACATATTTGTATCCTTTGATGTGGCACTGAAAACATTTAACACTTTTTAACTGTAGATTTAGGATTGTTTGTTACTTGAATAGAAGGCAAAGTTTTTTATTTATTCAAAACACACGCTCAAGTTCTAATCCTATTTAAAGTGAACAGATAAGGAAGTAATTTAGTCTGAATATGTTGTTCACATGAGAAGCACTTTTTATGTGGCACGTGAGTGTCTGTTAATATGAGAAGTGAAACACATCAAAGGAGAAATAAATTGGCTGATGTCTGTATGTCTGGATTACTTTAACCTGAAATCAGCTGATCAGCTATTTTACAGAAGGATAGTGCGAGTTCAGCTCCACAGTGGTTTAGCCGTCTATCCAGAGTGTATCTTGTGACCCGGGATGTGGTGATAGACTTCAGTCCCCACAATTCTGTAAGGAACAAATAAGATTAGTTGATGAAATTGAACATGCGGCCTTAGCATGTCCTGATGTCAATTTAAATCAAAACAGTTTAATTCCATGCCAAATATAAAACAAATATTTAAAAGTAATCATACAAAATTTCTGAACAATACATCAGTGTGTTTGTAAATTACTGCTTTGTGCTACAAAGTTTTAAAATGGCCAATGGCCAAAATTTAGAAACATTTGGGATAACTAAACTTTGTTATAATTATTTGTATAATTTTTCATCACTTTTCATTACATCTGTGTTTTCAACAGAGGCAATTCTCCTAATCTACACACCATCCAGTATATTTTTCTTAAACACTGAAAATAAATGTTATTAATATTAATAAATGTTAACAATTTATTTTGCCAGACAGGTTAAACTTAAATCAATCATTTTGTTATTCAAATTCATCAATCAAAAATATCAACATGCATATCAAACATTAACTAAAAAAACAGCACTGTACAGTGATTGGAAGCAAAAATTAAAGACATACATAAAGCATCAGCAAAAAACATATCAGTGTGTTATTTTGAATAATTTTGACAAATGTGTCAGTATTTAGTTTAAGTCTATTTGAGTAAGTTTGTTAAGTAAAACATACTAATAAAAGTTAGTCAAATTCCTCGGGTCCCTGTTAAACCAAAACAAAATAGTTTAATTCTAAAAAGCTATACTGTAAACTGAGGGTTACCACTCAGAAGTCGGAGTATCTGTGACACAGGGTCTGAGTGGTTAATGTGGCTCTGTTGACCTCTGCTGGTAGATTCTGTAATTGCACCATCTGTTTCTAAAAATAGAATCTCTTTTCTTCAGGCCCGTCACCATGGGGGGCATTAGGGGGCCATACCCCCCCAGATGACACAAGTGCCCGCTAATCTTATGGTCAAACTTCTTATTGGAGGTAAAAAAATTACATGAATTTACTCACTTTCATTATGTATGAACGCTCTCGTGCTCTCTTGGTTAATAGGCACCCTCTTTAGTAGTATTTAACCACAGAAAACATACTATTGATTTTTACAATGGTAACTTAAAAATGATCTTTAAAATTTAAATCAGATCATTTAATGCATTGTTACATTAAACGTAATAATACAAAACATAATTATATGAAACAAAATAATATTTAGAATAAAACATTACCAAAATAGCCCATGTAATCCTTTCTTAAGGGCGATTTATAGTCGTGCGTAGATCCTACGGCGTAGCTACGGCGTAGGCTATCCGTAGCCTGTGCGTAGCTCTGCGTAGCCTGACGCGCACCTCACAAAATTTCTAACAGCGCGTCGGCTCTACGCGGACCGTAAGCGCTGTGATTGGTCCACCAGAACCCCTCCCGTCAGGTAAAAAAACTGCGTCATAGGTATTTCCGTTTGAGACGATGAAAACAAAGATGAGCCAAGTTGAGGAGTGATTTAACTCAAACTGAAACATAAGTCGCTGTTTATTTACTTCCATCATTGCTGGTCTTCTCAAATTATACACAACAAGTTGCTATTTCTTCTTCGTTTGTGGGTTTACTTGCTTAGCTTCTTCTTCTGTGACGACTTCTGCTGCTACTGTGGTTACACGCGTGATTACTGGCAACCAGCGGTTTCGCGTGTGTTTGCACGTCGACGTGGACGGCGACGCACAAGTATAAATGAAAACCGACGCGGAACCTACACCGTCGCTGCTACGCCGTAGGACCTACGCACGACTATAAATCGCCCTTTAGACTCACCTAATTATTTATTCAAAAACAACAGCCAATGGCAAATCACCAGCAGCAAACCTTTCAAAGTGTTTATGTTGTATCAGACATTCTGTTTATTAAAATAAGAGTTTGGTTGTAGTATGGTACATAGTTGATATAAATGAAAAGATGTTTATACAGTAAGCATACAGTATTGCAGGTGTATATGTCAATTGTTGGCGTTTTTTTTAACTGTAGTAAAGCCATGGTTATTTTTCGTTAGGGACAGGTGGTTATTGTTGGTTACTGTGCCATCATTAGCTCATGTCTAAGAAAAACTCACGCGCAAAAATCAACATTAGAGGAAAGATTGAGTTGAGATGTTACTCCTGTGACCCGCTTTAAGGTGATTACACTTTTATATGCCTGGTGTGTTTTTAAGGTCACTATGAATCTGAAGGAGTGAAAAGGTATTTTCAAGTTGTACTAGCCTGCCACCTATTGGATAAATATCCAGCCAAATCAACAAAGCAGCGTAAATCAGAACTTTTAAAACAATTTAAAATATAATTTAAAATATTAGTATAACAACGGATATGCCTATCAACACGAATTGCATAAATTTATGCCATGATTGCGTCTTGATGCTACATACCAATTATCACGCAAATAAGACAAAAGGGAGGAGGAGTTTGAAAAAGTAGTTTTTTAATTTTTTTTTAAATTTTCAAAATGGTTGATGGTCAAAATGGCAGATCAAAAACATTTAGCATTGTTTGATTAGGAATGCACCAAGGAAGCTAACAAGACCACTTTAGACTTATAGCAGTAGATATACAGTCAGGTCCATAAATATTGGGACAGAGGCACATTTTGTGTTATTTTAGCTGTTTACTAAAATGTATTCCAATATTATCCATATTGGCTTATAGTGCACACTCTCTCTTTATTTTGAGGGTATTCACATCCAAATTGGCTGAAGGATTTAGGAATTACAGCCTTTAATGTGTAGCTCCCCATTTTTAAAGGGGTCAAACGTAATGGGACAGTTGACTTAAAAGCTGTTTTATGGACAGGTATTGTCTATTTGTTAAATAATTTCCTCATGAATGACAGATGTTAAAGGGCTGGAGTTGATTTAAAGTGTGGTGATTGCATTTGAAAGCTGTGGCTGGGAACCAAAATCATTCGGTTCAGGGACATATCCATGCAATTAATAAAGACCATATTTAGGCTTCAAAAACACAACAAATCCATTAGAGAGATAGCAGGAACTGTACTGAACTGTAAGCCAACATTCATAATATGACTTTAACTGGAATACATTTTGGTAAACAGATAAAATAACACAAATTGTGCCTCTGTCCCAATATTTATGGACCTGACTGTAAGCAAAAATAATTTATTTCATATTTTAAGACCACTAGGTGGTGCTGCGACAAAGCTGTGCTTTCCCCTTAAATCCTGACTGCCATCACAAGTACCAAGTGTTGTGTTAATATGTGTCTTTGACCCCCCGAACTGATTTTGCCAAGTGAGAGATGTCCTCAGGGCAATATATTGTGTTGACCCAAGGACAACATTTTTCTAAATAAAACCTAAACCCACCTCAAACCCCAACCCTTACCATAACCAAACCCTAAAATCAGAGAGACATGATAAGAGAAAAATAATGGTCTAGAAACAGCTAATATTGGTTGTAAGCTTAAACTTAAAACAAACTGTAAACTTATTTCTGAAATCTGATTGGTTGATTAAAATGATGTCCCAGGGTCAACATAATGTTGCCCTGAGGACGTCAACACTTGGGAAAATCAGGAGAGCCTTTTTGACCCATAATTAATATTGCTATTTCCCTGACCATCTTGAGCAGGTGTCTCCTGGTCCTGGTGAGCTAAAGGCTGTTTCTCAATTCCAAGAACGCAAAGAACGGACTTGCGTTCTCGTGGAGATCGGTCTTGCCAGGCAAGAACGAACTCAGAAGGTCACGAGAACACAGAACTCACTTGTGAGAAATGAGATGTGTGCGATCTTACTGTTGGTCACCTGACCTCCGCCAATGTTTGCTGCAAGGACTTCTGGGGCGTTAACGCGATTAAAGCGCGCAAGTCTGCACTCGATGCTTACTTCATATCAAGAACACATCCGGGTATTTCCATCCGTCCTCTGTACCTGCATTCTTGAGAATTGGAATTAACCTTCGACAGTTAATGGTGACGTACAGCGAGAACACAAGGACGCAAGATCGCTGAAGAATGCATATTGAGAAACAGCCACTGTCCTGTAGATTTTAGCTCCAACCCAAATTAAGCACAGGTGAAGCAGCTAATCAAGGTGTTTAGGGTCGTTTGATAATTACAGACAGGTGTGTTGGAGCTGGGTTGGAACTGAAGTCTGCAGGATGGTAGCTCACCAGGATCAGGGTTGGAGACACCTGATCTAGGGGTGGTAACAACTGGATTTGTCAAAACAAGTAGTACTTAGTAGGATTACATGACATTATGACATAATATTTTGAACAGTGCAGCATGATTTAAAACATTTACTTTTTATAACTAAACTTTTTATTACTTTTTATAGCGTAAAAAGAGATCAGATGTGCTTCAACAGTAAACACTTTTAAATCTAGATTAAAAACACAACCCCGGATTTCCACCGACTGCGGAGCGGCTGCAGATCGGCTCCGCTGCGTTACGGCTCTGCACTCCGCCGTCCGCCAATACCCACCAGATCCATATTTGTTGCAGAGCGGCTGCATGCTGAAGTGACGAGGACCCATGAGGTCTCGCAAATTCACGTGATGATCGCGCGATACCTAGTTCTGTCTCTGCACATTATGCCGTTGAATTATGACGTTTTTACAAACCAGCCCAGATCACAACTCGAGATCTCGCGTAGACAGAGCAGTACATCAAATCCATCCAAAATTAAAAATAAGAAGGCTGCTAAAACCATTTATTCATGCTCTATCTTTAATGTATTTATTTCAAACTCCCCTGGCTCTGTTCTTGTCTATTATTTGTTGTTTCTGTATTAATGACTTTATTTGTGTGTGTTTGTAATGTTTGTATTGCAAAGATTTAATAAAAAAACACGAGTTCTCGTGAATTCAGGTATGATCACGCGATAAAGTCATGGCTCCGCCCTGCGGAGCTGTCCGGCATCCGTCAAAAATAGAAGCTCTGCGAATTTGTGCCGGAGGGCTGCGGATGGCCGGAGCTGTGACGGATTCGGAGCGCAGTCAGTGGAAATAAACACATTGACTTGAATGGAAACCGATTGACTCTGCCACCGTTCCGCAGCGGATCCGCAGCCGTTCCGCAGTTGGTGGAAATCCGGGGTAAGTCTGCATTTACTGAATGAGCGCTGTGCTGCTTCACACTGACTGCATGTTGAAGGGATGGTTCACTTTGGAATGAGAATTCTGTCATCGTTTGCTCATCCTCGTGTTGTTCTGGGCCTGTGTGGGTTTCTTTTTTCTGGTGGGCACAGGGGAGGATATTTTGGGAGGTGATGGTGGGCACGCAGCGGTGGGTGGCCGTGGACTTCCATGGTAGGAATAAAAAAATATGATTGAACTTATTACCATCATTTAACAAAATATTTTCTTAGTCATTTATCCAAATACTTACAAAATATTTTTTCCTACTATGGAGGTCTATGATTGCTTGCTGCTGTGTGTTTGCCATCATTTCTCGGGGTATCTTCTTTTGTGTTTGTCGGAAGGGGGGGATTCGTTCGGGTTTGGAGCAGCGTGGGGATGGGTGGATGGTGGCAGGGTTTTTCCTTTGGAAGTGAACTATCTTTAACTCAAGTATTTTAAATTCTCATATATCTTTGTTTTTATTGTGATTTTATCGTGTATTTCTTATTTTTACATTTTCTTTTTTATATACTGTTTTCTCATTTCTGTGTAAAGCACTTTGAATGACCTCTGTGTATGAAATGTGCTATACAAATAAACTTGCCTTGCCTTGCCTTGCCTAACTAAACCCCTGGTCAGAGCCTGACTCCACCCACTGGGAATATTTGAAAAATGCAAGAAAAGTGGGCAGATCCCAACGGAGATAGAGGGGACGAACTAAGCTCGTACCAAGTGTGTGGTGAGATAGTAACAAAGGGGTGATGAGCTTGAACCTGCTTACGTCACGAGTCATTTTTTGGACCCAACATACAATAGGAAAATTCAACTGCAGTAGCCACCGTTCAACCTGAAGAGGGCAGCACTCATTTTTACACCATATATTGTGGTATTGAAACACTTTATATCAAATGTCAAAAAACTTACTACAATCAATGAACAGCACTAATAAAGCATCATTCTTACAGATCATTAATTAAAAAAGTTGGTTTAGAGTTTAGTTACTCTTTAAAAACACAAAAAAAGGAAAAACTGTAGAAATACATAAAACATAACAGACAGCATGTATGTGGGGTCCAAATGATTATAAAATGAACAAAATGATGTTTATTTGGAAATGTAAAACGCAGAAAGATTTCTATGAGGGTTGGGTTTAGGATTTGGGTTAGGGGTAGATGTAAGATACAGTTTGTATGGTATAAAAGTTATTCAAATGGAACTAAGGAAGATATGTAGCGCTCCAACCAAAAAAAGTGTACTTAGTTATAAGTCCATGTACTTCAGGTGCGTGGAGCCAAATGAGTAATTGAGTAAAGAGAGTGGCTAGCCGCACACTGATCCACTTGTGACAAAAAGTCTACAAAAACATAATTTTTTATTTATAAAGTGCAAAGTGCAAGTGAATATAAAAACAGACAAGGCGAGTACGTTTCAGCTCTTGCTTTCCTCAGTGCTCGATTGACAAACAAGATTCACCCTTTTTAACAAGTCAGTAATTGAGGTCAATCAGCTGAAAGCAATTATCTCAGGTAAGTAATTTGTAAACAATTAACTCAGGTCAGTGATTACCTCCTTAATCACTTAAGCAAAATTCACAACCAGTTACAACAACACTTTGAAGGAAATATGAGACATCACCTGTAGAGAATATTAGAGTTTTACAAAAAACATGATAGTTCAAGTTCTTCATTCATACCCTCAGGAAATAAAGATTTCAACTCAAAAATCCAAAAAGCCTCCCTTTGGAGTAATTTTCTGTCTCTATCACCACCTCTCCTGTGGGGGAGAATCCTCTCGATGCCCAGGAACTTAATGTCAGCTGGAGAGTGGTTAGCAGACTTGAAATGCCGAGAAATTGAAGATGTATCATCCTGTCTTCTAATAGCACTACTGTGTTCAATTATTCTTGTGCGTAATGCACGTGTAGTTTTGCCAACATACAGTTGTGAACATGGACAAACGATGATGTAAATCACATGTGTGCTTTTGCAGGTAATCAATTGTCTAATCTTGTATGTTTTTAGTGTACGAGGATGTGTGAATGATTTACATTTAACATACTTAGTACAAGAAGAACAGTTGTGACATGGGAAGTTGCCTTGGGCATCGATGAGAGTGGTTGGAGGCGAGATATGGGTATCAGCATGAACCAGTTTGTCCCTTAAATTAGAGCTCCTAGAGAAAACACAAAGTGGTTGATCATTAAATATGTTCAATAGTTGAGGATCACTTTGAACAATATGCCAATGTTTCTTGATGATGTTTTTGATATCATTGCTCAAGGGACTATATGTGGATTCGCCTTGTCTGTTTTTATATTCACTTGCACTTTGCACTTTATAAATAAAAAATTATGTTTTTGTAGACTTTTTGTCACAAGTGGATCAGTGTGCGGCTAGCCACTCTCTTTACTACATAAAAGTTATTCAAGGAATAAAAAGTCATTAGCCACAAAACTTAATGCAACCCTATTAGAACCATAACCAAGAAAATAATTAAAAAGTATTTTTCTATTTTCTGTTTTGCAAAATGATGTACATGCACATGGGCTATAAGTCATTATATTTGAATAGCTATGTTTGATTCTGTTTCGAAGTGTTTCAGTGATGATTAAAAGGATTTTAGTTCCTAGGTTATGAGCCAAAGTTCATTCATTTCAGTTCACCAGGTGGTTATGTCCCATTGTAAGCACAGCTCCAGTTTATTTGAATGGGGATGAAACGAAATTTCTAGCATACCAGCAAATGTCTCTTGTTAACTATCCCTGTAATATTGTATATCCTGCTCTCTTTCTAATGCTCTCCAGAGCTTTAGCTTTTTCAGGTTCATTGATTTCCTTCAACTTCTCAATGAGAAAATCAATGTGCAGAAATATGAAAAGAGATTCAGTGTTCAGTGCGATCATCTCCAGAGACTCCACACAGTGATAAGCTTCTATCACCAGCTTGATTTTCTCTTTCTCTAATTCCTGTAGTTCTTCCTTCAGCTTATTGATCACAGACAGACGGTCTTTCATTTTGTCTTCATATTTCTTCTTTAGATCTTCATAAGTCCTCTTCTCAATCTTTGTCTTTGTTACATATATTTTGCCTTCTTTGATGTGTTTGGTGTAGGGACATTTATTTGTGCACACTGTGCAATTATCATTTTTCATCACATCACACCATTTGAGATTTATCGCACACCAGCATCCAGGATAGTGACAGTTCTCCTCACAGACGGTGCAGCACGTTGCCTTTTTAGCTACAGCTGGATCAATATCAACTTTTGTTTTGTAGAACACTTCAGTTTCAAACTCAAAGTTGTTGTTTTCATTGACATCTTTCTTCTGTTTCTCCAGAGCATCTTGAGTTTGTTTCAGCTCATTTTGCTTTTCTTTCATCTTTTGAACATGGGATTGTAGTTTGGAGATGTTTGGCTCTAACTGTTGCCGTTTCTCCAGAACGTCTTGAGTCATTTTCAAGGTTTTTGTTTTTGTCATGTCAAGAAAGTTAAAAAACTCTGTAATTTCTCTAAAACTGAGATCCCATGCTTGATCCTGGATTGTTTGTTCTTCTTCATCAAATGTTTCTCCCTGACAGTTGTTAAACAGAAAATAGATCGGCTGATTCTTCTCATCTACAGCACACTTGACTTCAGCTTCTTTGACGGCTGTCAGGGCATTTTTAGGAGAACTACCATCTGAGTGTGTGAAGAGTAACACAATGTTATCAGCAACATCTTTTCCTAATAAAGACTGAACAGAATCAAACATTTTTTGCTGTTCATCAGAAAGGCGAGTGTAAGATGAGTGACACACTAAACACACTGCATTGATTTCATGAGGCCCATCTTCAGATGTAAATAAGTTAAGCAAATCCCTAACAATCTTTTGATCTAAGCTAGTATCACAGGTATTTCCATATCCTGGTGTATCAATGATTGTTAAATCAAGTGAAGTCTCTTGTATATAAACACCATAAACAGTGACATCAGAGGTTTGACTGTAAACTGATTCTGTGTTACTCTGATCATCTGTGATCTCAAACCAAACTTTGTCTTCTCTCTTAACACCACAGATGTAGTTGATCATAGTATTGATGAGAGTTGTTTTTCCAGTGCCTGTTTCTCCCACCATCAGTATGGTTTTATGAGCTTTATTTGTGTCTCTTTTACCAAAGGTGATTATTCTGTATGACTCAGATTGATTCAGATTATTTGTTGTTTGCAGACGATATTGAGCAGGATTTCCATCCTTAATTAAGATGCTTTTCTTGATGAGTTCATCAGTGTTGCACAACTGATTGTCTAAACTCAATGTGTTTTCCTGTAAACACAATACAAATTAACAAATATGGAGTTTATCCTTTGCTGCTCCACATGTAATCAACATTTTAATGTTAACATGCTCACTGTTGATTTCTTTATAAATGACAGTTGGGACAACAGACAAAACTTTTACTTGCCCCATTGGGCCAGTGCTGTACCCAGGGGCGGTTCTAGGGTCAGTGGATATCCGGGGCTTAGCCCAAAGACATCCAAGCATGTGTCAAAAATACACTTTTAATAGCTAAAACATGATAAACATTTTCTAAGTGGTATTATTTTTGCCAGATTAACTTTTTAATAGTGCTTAATAAAATAACAATGTTCCACTCAGTTAAACTGAGAACACTTTACACTGATATCAAAGTAGTTGTTCACCTCAAAATGAAAATTCTGTAATCTTTTACTCCACTTCTTGTAATTTTAAACCTGTATGACTTCTGCAGAACACAAAATAATATATTTTGAAAAGTAACCCTAACACTACTCCCCCATGACTTTGACTAATGTAAGTCAAAAGGGGGGCAACAGTTTTTTTTTTACATATTGGCTCTTTTTTTACTCTCCACTTAATTCATTGTTCCTTTATTTTATCCACAACTGTTCTCTCTTTAATATACACATCTTAATTTTTCTTGTTGGATTTCTTTTTAATGTCATATTTTCCCCCTTTCACACTCATCTCTTATGAGATAACTTTATATTAAAACTTGGCACTAAACTAACACATTAAATACCTGAGTATGAATGTATTAATGATAATAAATTTTTATAATAAAGTTTTTGTTTTGATTTATTTTGGATTTTTTTAAGTTACTGACTTGACTTGGTTATGTTCAATCTCTGTAAGCACAGACACAGCAAGCAACATAATGATATTTACTTCATACAATTCTTATATTGAGATGAGGGAGCTTCATATCATACAGTCTTTTATTTTTTGCACCTTTCTCCTCATCTTTCCTCTTTTCTTAACCTGATGACTCTATATTTAATCCGTGGTTTAGTATGTGTTACATCTCCATCTCTACAGTATATGAGATGTTGCTATAAGCTGTGACTTGGCGTGAACTAACCCCGCGGAGCTCTGTGAGTAACAGCTGAGTAACCCCACAGACAGAGTAACAGATCATCTCTAGACAAAAACTCCAAAGTCCCGACCAGGCCCGTCGCGACAAGGCAAGCAAACCAAGCAATTGCTTGGGGCCCCGGAATTTTCTAGGGCCCCAAGACAACGACTGGTTGAGAATAAATGCAACGACAAACTGTGTCCCTTTGATAGTCAATGCAATGCTGTAAAGTGCAATGACACTGTTATTATTGGAATTCCCCTCAAGGGGGCCCCCTCTCAGTACTAGTCGCTGACAACAGACAGCCAGCCAACCAACCAACCATGTGATCTCTGCTGCCGGCAAAATACAAAACTTAGGCAGTCATCATGAAGCGGATTTATGCTTCTGGAAGCCAGAAAAGAAAGAAGAGAAAGGAAGAGGAGTATAAGAAAAAACAAGTTAGTGGTAAGTAATAATTTACATTGGATGAAATAGCTCTACTTGTCTTGTGCAAATGATGTAATTTTGCAGCAGGTAGGCAGTAGCAAACATCTGTTTATGTTAGCTATACCTGCCTGACGGCAAATGCTGCTTGTTATGAACAGTTAGTCAACTTTTTTCTCGAACAAACGGAATATGGTTATATACTGTAATATGTTTTTTAACAAGATAAGGAAGACGCAGATCTGTTTCAAAATCGCTGTTGAATTCCATGACGTTGCTGTAGCTTTGTAATAATGAAAGTGCTAATGAAACGAACTATTCCACACCGTGATAATCTATTTAACAAAATAATGTATTTACCAAATGGGGTTAGGAAAACCACACGATAAATTCTGTGCATCAAACAATAGCTTGGGAAGTTTTTAAGCATTGGTGGTTGTGAAAGCAGCCGCATCTCTTATACATATCAAAATATGGAAATGCTATTGCTAACATATCTTTTCTGTAACACTTTATAATAACCATCATTAATAGATGGTAAATTGTTAGTTATTTAATCTTTAGTTATTGTCATTTAACTGTTAGCAAACCGATCGTTTTACTTAATAAATACTTTGTAAACAATCTATACGTTATTTACCAGAAAGAGGCAGAGGAACATCATTTTTTCATAACTTATGTGCTATAGTGTCAGGATATACAGTAGTGACAGTTTATTATGCAAATATGACATAAGTTACCAATGGATTTTGAACAGTTACTTTATTCTGTGTAGCAATGTTTACACTGTTACAAGTACAGTATCAGGACAACCCACATGTTTCACTGGTACTGTTTATTAACTATTTAACAAAGTATTATAGTCATTTGTTGCAACTTTGTCTATGTTTATAGACAGTTTACAAACCAACTAAGTTAGTAACCCTTAACAAAGTGTTAGGAATATTTGGTCCGTCTATCTATGTAATGTTTATAGATGTTTTAAAATGGTTTCTTAAAGATCTACATGCATTTTTAATCATTACCCGATACCTAATATATTATATGATAGATATGTGTGTTACAATAAACTGTTAATTTACAACACTACTAATAATTAGTCATTTAATTATAATTTCATTGTTTGTTAACAGTAAAAAGACTGTTTGCTAACAGCTAAATGACAATTAAAGATTAATTAACTATCAATTTACCATCTTTATATGATTGTTATTATAAAGTGTTACCATCTTTTCTTTCTCTCTCAAGGTGCTTTGCTTAAATTTCTCAGCGGACAGGCTCTTCCTAAAGATACATCCACTGATGAAGGTAGAGTGAATTTCTCTCACTGAGCTGAGCTGTTTATAGTGACCTCTTTCAATATGCAAACAGTGAAATGGTGAAATGTACTTAAAGTGTATGTTGCAGGTTAACCACCACTGTCGATTAATGGGTACATAAATCACTCAAGATATGTGTATAATTTTTAAAATGTCTCAAAAATGGTCTTAAAGACCACTTTTTTTACGTTTTTGGTATTAACGTTTTTTTTTTTACGCAATTCTGCGATGACGTCACGTTGGGGAGAAGTGGAGAAAGACTCAGCCAGAGTCATAGAGATAGATGAGACATTTATTGCTATTTAATACTTACGTATATAATTTGGAAATCATATATACATCGTAGGAAATATATAATGTGTTATACTGCAAAGTTACCTTGCTAATTATTATTTATGATATATGTGGAGATAAATAAAACTTCGCAAATCTGCTGATTTGATCCATTCATGTCCTGACCACCAGGCTAGAGATTTTTAAAAAACCTTAATCCACACTTACTAGTCTATCAAATAATATCTCAAATATATTGTTTTGTGAAATAAAAGGATGCTTTGTTTTATTGTTTATGCGATTATAACGAATCACACGATCATTTTATGCAGCAGCAGTCAGCAGCTGCAGCATACTCGGATCCGACCGCATACATACTGTAATAAACAGGCGTTCGGCGGCTTTTTACATCACGACAGACTATGCCAATTGAGGAGGAACCGCTCATTGATCACCGTATTTTTATAAATCCTGTACATGTTTGGACCTGCCGAACAGGTTGAGCACTTTTATATACTTTATTAAGCAGAGAGGCTGCACAGTTTGACCAGCGGTCTGCGGAAACCGGCGCACATCACGCCGCCAGACGGTGTTGCTAATATAACTCGAAATGTATAGCTATTATCACTATTACCCGACTCTCTCGATTGCCATTCCGCTACTGTCTGTAAGAAAGTGAGTGCGTTTGGGTCGCTGGTCTCCGCGAACAGACGTGACGTGCTTCACTCACCTTCCAGGATTAGAGACATGCTGCCAAAACCGTTTGTGCTGAAGATCGCATAAAGTTACACCCATTTCAGGCAGGATCATGGACCCCCTCAAGCCAGCATGCACGAGTATGTTAATTGTTTGTTTACTTTCTACACGAAGATATGCTAACGTTAATGCTATCTGGCTGTCTGCCTATCTCTCTATACTAGCCTATCCATCTGTCTGTCTATCTATCTATCTGTCTGTCTATCTGTCTGTCTATCTATCTATCTATCTATCTATCTATCTATCTATCTATCTATCTATCTATCTATCTATCTATCTATCGATCTATCGATCTATCGATCTATCTATCGATCTATCTATAATCTGCGCTATCAGAACTGTACTTTACTCGTCTTTCTATAGTCATTCTCAATGCTCTCAAGGCGGCTTTGGTCAATTCTCTCCCCAGCGTGACGTCATACAGTGCGTTGTGAGGGAAAGGAGAATCATTGCAAATTGCTGTACTTTTTCATACTTTTTCGGGTTTTGTGATACCCAACAACATAAAATACAATGGATAACAGTTTAAATGTTTATTATCAACAAGCAAATTGCACAAATTCGTTGAAAAATTTTACCTGCAAAACGCCCTTTAACAGGTAATTTCAGATTTTTTTTCCAATTATTTTCCCAGCTACACCATCAACATCATCCTCAACATCAACAGATGCATCACTTCTCAGTGCTGATGTTTCCTCTATAGCACAAGGTACCACAAGCTCTATAATTATAGCTGATATCATGCCAAGCCCAAAGTTTAAACTGATAAGTGTGTGCTGTCATATTGTTAGAAAAAAAAACATTAAACTGTAAACCTTAAACTGTATGGCTATGCTGTGGTTCCTGTAGGCTTTGCGTGCGTGTGGGGGGGCCTCCATGTCCATTTTGCTTGGGGCCCCCAAATTCTTTCAAACGGCCCTGGTCCCGACAAGATTAACTGATTGCATTGTGGCAATGATATGATTGACGTGTGGTGCATATGAGCCATTTAAATCCGATCACGCGTTTACTCGCCTTCACAGAGAGCGCGCTCATGGTTGCGTAGCAACGAAAGACGCGCTACCTCCACTGATCTATATAAATGACTGGATTGCGCATGACGTCACAACTGTGAAGCCACCGCGCCGCCATGTTGGTATACCCAAACGTTCTATTAAATCAATGGACGCGATCAGATTTTAATGATAAAACATCACTTTACTAGTCTTCGTTTTTATATCTGAAGTTACCCTGCACATTATTACAACACAAACGTCCTAAACATGTACATAGTTATTTACTGAAAGTTTTACATTTTAGTTTTTAATCAGTTATTATACATTCATCTTCATAACAGATCAGCAGACAGACCGCAACATATTTAGTATTAATGACAAACGTGCTCATTCTGAAATCTAAATAAATAATCATACTTTGTACCGTATGTGCATGCAATAATTTGTTGGTTTTATGTTATCTAAACTTACAAGTTACCTAAACTTATTTAGAGAAATAACGCCGACCGTGTAGCTGAATGTCAAAAAAAACTTTATTTATACCCGTGTCATTAACAGAACACAGCAGACACACTCACCTTAACGTTTTTTTATAAATCCATTTTCCTGCCCGATTAAAGCATAAACATTGAAAATAACACCAGAATTAACAGTTAATTTACGTACACATATCCTAAAATTAATCTTGCGTGACTGATACGCTGTAAAGCGGGTGAATTTAAAACATGATTTTGAATGGAAGTCAATGACGCTGTCTGCCGGTTGGGTATACCAAGATGGCGTCTCGAACTCTGCGCTGGCTTCACCTCACGCTGTTACGTTAAGCGTTCTATGCGCAATCCAGTCATTTATATAGATCAGTGGCTACCTCTCACGCGCTTTGGAAGGGAAAAGAAAGGTCTATAACACGTGTTTTAAACCGCTTACATAAATAATCAAACAAGCAAGTTGACAGTTCCTGACGAGAGATTTACAGTTCGGCTGTAATAGAAAATATATTAAAAGATTAAAATTAGTGACGCGCATTATAACAATTGGGGCTTTACAAAATGGATCCGGGGCTCAAGCCCCGCTAGCCCACCTCTAGCGCCGCCCATGGCTGTACCGTCATGTAAGTTAATATTTGCTTTTGGTTTTATGCCTTGCCAATTTAAATATGTAATAAATAAATATCTAAATAAAATAAAAATTAACTAATTACTAAAATCATTAAACAGCAAACTAAACTAGAGACTTGTTTAATGATAACAAACCACAAGTTATGACCCCCGGTTTTATAGACAAGGTTTAAGGTTTGTCCTAGACTAAACACATGTGTGAGTTGTCTCGACTGAAAATAACTGCACTGACAGATCTTAAAATATGCCTGTGCCATATATTTGTCTCAAGATACACACCAGGGCCCGTATGTATAAAGCCGCTCAGAGTAAAATTTTAGTCTTAAGTGTGTCAAAATTCTTAGAATGACGTCATTTTACTCTTATTCTTAGACTTAAGAATAAGTTTGATTTATAAAGCATCCTAAGTGTTAAGACTAGGTCTCAGCTCCTAAATTATTTAAGAGAGCTGGAGAGGTCTCTTAACCTAGTTAAGAGTAACAAGAGGGCAGCAGAGACTGGAGATCATGCACTTTACAACAAAGATTTTGTGGAATTACTTTTATTTAAATGTATTTCTATAGCACTTTTGACAAATCTCTTGTTGCATTGTTGCAGAGCAGAAAATCTACAATAAATACATGTTAGTAGTATATAGACAGTAGATAGGAATTAATATAACATGAAATATAAAGAGCATAGGGTTTTTTATACAATGTATATTATATTACACAATATAATATGCTGTATAAGATGTATATTAGTGAAACTTATTCAAGTGCTTGCATGGTACCAAGAAATTTTATGGGATTATCAAGACAGCAATGGTATATACTTAAATGTATATACATTTGAATAATATACACTGTAAAAAGTTAAAGGAACAGTATGTAGGATTGTGGCCAAAACTGGTATTGCAATAACAAAACGTGTGGCTAAAACTGGTACTGCAATCACACAGCTGGTGGCCAATACACAAAACGACAACATAAACATCAGTTGAGGGCTGCAACTCCACTTTTTAAATGACAATATCCTGGCCGGACCACTACTGTTGTGAGTGATATAAGTATTTAAAATGAAAATGATTTCTTAATGTCTAATGACATATCAAGGCCATTTAATGATTAATTGATATAAATTTCTTACATACTGTTCCTTTAAAGTTGGATCAAATTATTGATGATGCCTAAAAATGTAATGTTTTTTCAACTTAAATTTCTCCGTTTAAGTCAAATAATTAAAGTTAAAAATGTTTAAATATTAGTTGTTACCAGAGGTGGAAAAAGTACTAAAATATTGTACTCAAGTAAAAGTAAAGTTACTTTAATAATATTTTACTTAAGTAAAAGTAAAGTTACTTGTCTAAAAATCTACTCAAGTAAAAGTAAAAAGTAAGTCATTTTAACTTTACTCAGAGTAAAAGTTACTTTTTTACAGCGGGAAGAGGTGGAGGATTCTAGTATAGTTCAAAAACGACAAGGGAATATACATCTCAAACTAGTTGTTTTTAATTGTAGGAACATCTTTACAATTAAAGTGCAATAACAAAAAGTTAATAAAATAAAAAGCTTTTTTAAAGTAAAAAACATTTATGGAATTGTTTAATGATTTTTACATGTGAGTTATGCATTTTTGAAGGTGGTCAGCAGCTAGTAAATGCAATCACTATAGTAAGGTTGTAATTGATGTATTGCTGGTAACATACATTATTTATTAAACTATATATAGTATAAATGAGCATATAATGAGATGAGTGCCATGTCTATATACATTTGACACGTTTATTATCTTCTTACTTTCCTGACCTGGGTACCTGATGTCAGACCTCTCTCTCTCTCTCTCTGCAATGTCTAATGACCTGCGCATTCTCGAGGACGTTTTGAAGTTATGTTTGACTTGACGCGAAGCTGCTAGACCTCGGAAGATAATGCGCATGGTATTAAAAACGCGTCGTGCAATTTCGTACTTAAGAGCATGAATCCTACCTTTCATAGAAATGAAACACTCGCTTCGCGTCAGTGAAAAGTGGTCGCTTAAATATGACCAGGGGTTTCTTTCATAAGATTTGAACTGAGGCGGGTCTGCATTAGCGTGTGCCTGTCTCGTCCGTCTCCATGGTTCTTTCTGCGCGTTCCCCCGGGCCCCGCCCATTTACATCCGTTGCGCCTCTTTATCACCTTGCTTTTTAAAATATTTTTTTACTCAGTAACGGATATGATTTAAAATGTAGCGAAGTACAATACTTTAAATAAAACATACTTAAGTAAAAGTAAAAGTACAGATTTTAAAAACTACTCAAAAAAGTAAAAATACACAAAAAAACTACTCAATTACAGTAACGTGAGTAAATGTAATTCGTTACTTTCCACCTCTGGTTGTTACCAATTGAAGTTTTTAAGTAAAGTCGCTTTTACATTTTATGATAGGTAAATAAAATACCATAAAATGTAAATAAAATCTATAAAAAAGTGAAGTATCTACAAGATTGCAGTGACATCATTACATGTAAAGTGATAATAATAGAGTATACAACCCTGACCCAAAACATAATGTTAGCAATGTTAGCAGTAAGCAAGCCAAAGGTGAAAGTGACAAAGATGGCAAAAATTACAATTGTGTTTAAGTGGAGAAATCCAACTTAACTTGATCATTTTGTTCAGGCTTGATCATCAAAGTATTTTTTTTTAAGTGTTTGCAAACTTTAGTCTTTTCTTTATAAACAGCTTGTGAGTAAAATCAAAATGATATGATTCATCATCTTAATTTTTTAAATAGCATTACGTTTGTATATTTTAATAACATGTTGAAACTTATCAAAATGGTGCAAAATCGTGTAAAATAAATGCATGTGCTTATTTGTAATATTGTTAAACATTTCGTGAAGCAAATTTAAATTAAAATATTTAAATACTAATATAATTTGAATGTATTAATGATTCATGTATGGTGTCAGATGCTGCTGTGACTGTATAACATTGCCGGCTTTCTATTGGCTGATTCAGAGGTTAAGGGCGGCCATTTTAGGTTGAAATCATTGTAGTCCTCAGTTTACAGCACTTAAGTCAGCACTTAAGAATGAGTCTTACACTTTACTGAAAGTTGCTTTCAGCTTCTTTATAAATGTCTCATAATCTCAGACTGGTCCTACTCCTTACTAAGAATTTTTTGACCCTTAAGTCATAGCTTAATACTTTTCTTAAGAGCATTTCTGAGATGTTTTATACATACGGGCCCAGGGCCTGTATTAATAAAAAATCTTAATGCAAAAAGTAGCTCCTAGTGACGCAATTCTAAGAAAATTCTAGAAATGTGGGCGTTTACTCTTAAAATTAAAGAAAAAATCCTAGTAAAGAAAAAAGTAATTCAGAAAGCATCTTAACCCTTAAAAGAGGTCTTAATGTCAAAATTGTTAGGAGCACGGACGAGGACTTTTAAGAGGCTTAAGAATTTTTTTAGCAAATGGAAAAGTGGACAAAACACGAAGAGGGAGACAAAAAATGTCGCACACAATGCATGACAGTAAGTTAATAACATGCAACTTATTAGATTGTGCAGGAATCATGTTTGTGACCGATCTTATTACAGACATAATAATATAATATAGCGTCAGCAGTGTTAATTTTGGCAGCAAATTCTGATTTAGTCTTAGTCTTAGTCTTTTGAATAACACACCATTTAGTTTTAGTCTTATTTTAGTCATCTGACATCTTTTAGTCTTAGTCTAGTTTTAGTTGACTAAATATCATAAGACTTTTAGTCTTAGTTGAGTCTTAAGTTCTTTTGTCATTGGAAGTATCCTCAGTCTGATATGGAATGGTATTAAGGTTTGAATATGCAATACAGACACAGATTTAATGGTTGTTGTAGAAAACACGTATTTTATTTTATTCTTAATGTCAAAAACACTGACCGTGGCCATAAAATAAGCAGCCCGCTCTACCTAAAAAATATACATGGTCCCTGAAAAAGATATGCATTCTCCCTAAATGACATGCATGCACACACAGACACACATGCGCGCAGACACACAGACAGAGACACACACAGGCACTTACGCAGGCATGGATTAACGCACGGGCCTACTGGGCCAGCAGGGGGCCCTGTCAAATTTACTGTGTCTATTCTTTTCAAATAAATGTTTTAATTTTATTTTCAGTAAAATTGTGTTAAATATTGAGGAATAATGTGTTTTTTTTTGCAGTTGCAAAGTATTAACTAGTAAATAAATCAAATAAATAATATTAATGTATTGCTGCGCTGTTGAGAGGGACATCTAGAGGCGAGTGAAAAGCATTGCGTAATATAAAAGTCACGCGCAGAAGACGGTTACTCAAAAATCAAAAAAAAAAAAAAAAAAAAAAGAGTTTAAAACCACAACCAAGTGGATCAATGATAAGAAAGCACAAAAGGATAGCTTTTCCTCACCCTGCCAGTCAGCAACTGTGAAGGAGAATGTTCATTTTCTCTAATGGCAAGCAAAATGTGTCAAGGACGTCTAAATTCAGTGTCTTTAATGGCCAGTGAATGCGCTCTTGTAGGGGGAATGGATTTTGATGATGTTGTGGAAGCGTTTTCTCTGAGGAAATCGAGAAAGATACCCCTCAGCTAAGGTAAATTTAAACCAACTTTTTTGTTCTAAGCTAAGGGGCTGGACACACAAAGCTTTTACACCCGCGGCTGGCGCATGTTTTTAATGGAAACTCAGCGTTTTTCATATAAGCAAGCAGCTAGCTGTTTTTTTACGCGCTGAAAACCGGTGCAGAGAGTTTAAAAATATTCAACTTTGAGTGAAAAGCTCCGCTCGTCAATGTCAGTTCTCACACGGTCGTCCAATTACAGTGGAGGAGGGGCGGGACATTACCACAGAAACCAATCGGCTCACAGCTGAAGTATCACAGCTACCAAAGCGCTCGGCTGAAAAACAGCTGGCATTCGGCATCCTCAAGGCATTTTCAGCCGCTTTCAAAAGTTTTGCTGTGTCCAGCCCCTAAATGCCTGTGATGAACGACAGTTTAACATGAAATGAAATGTCTCCTAAATGTAGAAATGTAAAATATTTATGGAATTTTCTCCTGTGATATGATTTGGAGAATCTTTTTGATTGAGTATGTTGTACACTATGTTGTATGTTGACAGATACTGGTGAGATATAAATAAACCAATTTGTGGTGTGAAAGTACAGAATATTGGGTGCATTCTCTCCCCGCTTATTAGTGCCATTGTTAATCCTGTAAGATGGGGCATACCGGCAGAGGCGAACCAACACTTGAGCCCTGTGCATACAGGTGCAACGCTGTTGCCCCAAAAATTGGTAAAGGGGGCCTTTGAGACATCAGTGGCCAGGGCACATCATCGCCATAATCCGTCCCTGCACTTACGCACGCACTTTCTCCAGTCATGTAACAGCACAACATCTACTATAATAGTAACATTACACATTTCATTCAATTTGAGGACATTGAATATTTATACTCAGTATTAATTCAGACAATCCAATGCAATCAATACAGTTCAGATGTGTATTCCTTTCGTTTCTATGTTATTCCAAGTTTAGCGAAAACACGGTGGTTTATCTGATAAAATAACCTTAGCGTGTTTGCTTACCTTCGCATGTATTTCTGAATGAGTCATCTTTACAGGCGGTCTTGTTGTCATATTTGAAGTGTGACAAGATAAGACATTAGCTCTGACATTTGTGTTGTTAATGAGACATGTCTTTGGACCGGGCATACTGCAAAACGTTAGCGTGTTGCTAACGAGCAAAGTCAACTGAAATCATCCAAAGCTGGGTAACTAAGACTGTAAAACTAAATATAATGTAAACAACCTGTTGTGAAAACGAACTTTGCCGCGGGGTTTTTTAAATGCCTATGCTGCCTGCTTCTGTTCTGCGTAGATCAACCTACCCTCAAAGATTCGCTCTGATCCCACAAAACTTTCCCCACAAAATGAGTAGCTCTGATTGGATCTCTTCTCCATTCGTCCCTCCTTAACATTTCGTCTTATTTTTATTCGTTGACTAAAGTGTCAGTTATATTTCGTTACAGTCTTCGTCATCATATCTGACTTTTATTTAGTTTTCATTTAGTTTTCGTCGGTGAAAAAAGGTTTGTTGACGAATATTTTTCGTCATCGTCTTCGTCAACTAAATTAACACTGAGCGTCAGAAATAAAAATAATCACTACATTAACAGATTTGATAACTATAAAAAAATGCAACTATGCAGCAAAGATGATTTAGGTCTGTTACAGACGTCTATAAGCAAAGTAATCTTTACTAAGTTTATACTTTATTTATTTTATATAAAAGTATACCTGTAATTTCAAATTGAATTATTAAATTGATTTAATAGATTTTACACTTAAAAGCACTCTTTTTCTTCCTTCTTGGACAACCAACCAATCACAGTTTTCAAAAGATTGTGTCACACGTAGCAACGGGGTCAACCACACCTCCTCACTAAGATAAAAGTTTTAGTTTTTTCCTTACTCAGAGTTGCTCACAGATCAGTCCCGAATCTTAAAGGCAGGGTAGGCAGGAATTATCTAAAAAACTTTTTTACAAGTTTGTCTAAACTGTCTTTATATACAAATGCATAATTAAAATGTAAGAACTCTGAAAAAGAGAGTATAAAACTCGAGTGTCTGTAGACCTCTCACGACTGTGTTAAACACAGTTAATTATTTCCATCCGGGACGAAAATTATGATTAGCTTGCTCAAATATCACTCACTCTCGCGACCATGGCTCCACCCATTGCTATGGGATCTGCCCAGACATGCGCACACCCGATTGATTTGAACGTGCACAAGGCAATAGGAAGAGCAAAAGTACAGCAGAGAAATAGCATTCAGAACTCACAGAAACTGCATTCACATCTTACAGTACCTGCATATCCAGTCAGCGAAGGCAAAAAAGGAATAAACGAAGCAATCAAGCGAGAGTAAATATCGCGTGGCTTTTCCTCGAGTCGATGATGCGGTAGCGGTATTGTCTGCGGTAGAGATGCACGGTTGGCGGTTACAGCCGCGGACTCCGCGGATAAACCGCGGATCGGGCGGATGACGTGACGAAAAATAATATTTTAATTAAATTCGGGCGGGTGGCGGATCGACTGCTTGTTATTAGCTTTGTTCTTTAAAGCATACGACCTTAAAGGTGAGCATATGTCTATCAAGGTGGCAGGCTCAGAAGTTCGCGAAGAGAACTGAAATGAGACGGTCTAGCCTTCAGAGGACCCATAATTTGGGTCACCTGTTGCACGCGCCCCCAGTAGCGCCCATCGCGCCTGTCAGCAATAAACAGCGGAGACATTTCTGACTTATTAAAATAAATGTGTAATCAGAAAAATTTGAATTTATTTTAGAAAATATGACACATTGATGTAGATTAAACTATTCAACAACAGTATATCAAATAATCAACCTTAGAAATATACGCAACATAAACCGAATAATATTAACACAAAACATAACTTATAATACTAAAACAGTGACAAGAAAAAGTTTTCTAAATACACTTTTATTTAATAAAGGTTTTAATTGTTTGGGATAGCCTCGGCATGTTAAGGATCCATTCGTTCTATCATTAACAGCGCAGAGAAATGAGGACGCATTTTGACACAGCTCTTATCAACGCTGGCGAAGGAGGTACGTGGCAAACTCAAAAAAATGAGAATTAAAAACAAAGGAAATAAAAGGTCAGAAAAGGGTTGCCTGGAATAAGTTCTACAAAGTGGTAAATCAGGAGGATGACACTAGTGCAGACTATGTAATTTGTGCGTTTAATTTAGGCTATTTATTTATTTTTGTCCCATGTCATGTGCGCCGATCGGAGACTAGTCTTTATGATTTAAAAAGAAAGCATTCAAGTGAACAGTACTAAACGAACTTAAAGCAAAAATAAATTTCAGCAAATGCAAACTTCAATCAAACATAGTAAGAGGTGAAGTATAGCTTTAGCCTACAGAAATGCTTATTGCATTAATTTTTAAATGTGTGCGAGGTCCGTACACGTCCTTCGCTAGCTAAACGAGCATTAAATATTAATGACGTTGAGTTTATTGTTTTTATTAATTTATATTCACAAAACTTATCAACAAAACATCGATTAAAATTAAGAGACAAATTATCTGAAACGAAATTCATTTTAAAGTAGAAAACAAAACTTAAATTAAACTCGAAAATAATGTCTGACCCATTACAATTCTCCCTTCATATTGGCCTTTACAACGCCCTATATGGCGTTTAAAATTACAGTCTATCTTTCGTAATAAGCTAACTAAAATTAAACAAAACATAAACACATTACAACAATATTCAAACCCAACAATACTCAAACATAAATATAAAATAGACATTATGATACATGTTAAAACAATCCGATATAGCATTTATAATAGCTGGTTGGTAGATGTTTACTATTTTTGTCAAAACCTCCGTTGCAAACCTCCATTTACCTGAATAAAATAATTTTTACTTTGAAAATTATGCGCTGTCACGTTAACACCAGCTGTTTGTTTACATAAGACTCCATCTACATTTACACTCAGCGCAACGTCTGATTTCTTAAACTAAAACAGGGTCTGCAGCGTTGACGAAATCCGTTTATGAGGGTCGAAAACGGTGATGTAGATGAAAGGCGTAAACGTAGCAAAAGTAACGCATTTTAAAGGATAAACGCATTAATGTAAACATAGCCTGAGTTCACTGCTTATATTCTAGTGCTTTCGGCTTTCTAGTCTCGCGGCTGTCATCAGCAGCGGCTGTCATCAGCAGCGCCTTGCATCCCCCAGTCAGCGGATGGCGGGCGGGTGCGGTTTTGAAAACTGGTCAGAAACGTTGGTGCGGATGGATGGCGGACGGATGATGAGTTTTGTGATGCGGTTGCGGATGAAATAAAAGCCCATCCGCGCATCTCTAGTCTGCGGAGTGTAGTCCTCGTCAGAGTCAACAATGCTTTCATCACGGAAACTCTTCCATGCAAAACACTGGCTTAATAGTGAGTACTAAAAGCCATCCGTTTATAAAAGCCATCTGTTTATATTCCTAGTGATAAAGTTAGGTGTATTACAGTTTTTCTCAATTGCTAAAACACTAAAACCCATTGGCTGAACAAAGTTCTCAGTTGCCTGAACTCATTTATCTAATTGTGCAGTCTGTTGTCAATACCTTAAACCATTTCACATCATAAAACACAATTTGCAGATTTCACTTAGACTTTTTAGCAAAACTCCAAACACATACTCATTCTCAAAACACAATCTGCACTCAAATGCACATGTCATGCATACTGCTAAACACAAGCAGCAACAATCAAATACAAATATCATCACACATGTCATTGATTAAACACAACCACTCAAAATGGATTTAACCTGTTTCAAATGATGTGACACAACCAATATAAGCCAGTTCCCTGGTGTATACAGTAGTACAGTGCATTTTAGACTGTATACTGAACAATAAACATATTGTATGACCCTAAACATTGTGCTTTCCTTTTGTTAGTACTGACTGCTTTACAGTTTTACAGTATCACAGAAACAAAAGACAAGTTTGTGAAATGCAGGGTACAGTACTGTAAAACTAGATGTGAAAAGTCTGAGTTCATCTCTCAAAAGTAAATTTTTACATTAGTGAACATGTCAGTCCCATCAAAATGGCAAGTCTGTGTGTCATTGTTCATGAACAAGACAGTCGAAATGTTGCCATGTTGTCAATATATATAAGTGTACACAATTATATGTGTCAGTATTTTTTTTGTAAACTGTGGATGAATTTACATGTTCACCTTTTTTTCTGTAGACAAATAACACAAATTGTGATTTAAAAAAAAATTACAGTAAAAAAAAAATGACTCCAAATTTCAGGATTCACTTGACAGGAATTTATCGATTCAGTTCACATTTACAAAAAAAAAAACCCATAGAAAACACGCTTCATGCTTACAGTAACAGATTATGACACATATGGTCAACAATTTCATGTTATGCACGATGAACTAATTCCTAAATGTTTTGAGGTGTAAGACTATTCAACAGAAACCAGAATAATGTATTTTCATGAAAATTAAATTGAAAATGCAAACAGCAGACATTTGTACATAATCATCTGCTTGATTGTATCAAATTTGTCCAAAACAATGAGAGTTACACTGTAAATATGTAAAAATTGACTCCCTGAGAACTATATGTTTTGAACCATGTGTTTTCTATTTTTTTGTGTAGTGTTTACTCACTGTTTGATAGTTTATATCATATTGATCACTTTGTTTATGAATTGAGAGCAGTGTTTGATTTTGAACACTGGTAAAACTGTTTTGAGAGCAGTGTTTGATTTTACACACAGGTAAAACTGTTTTGAGAACAGTGTTTAATTTTGCACACAGGTAAAACTGTTTTGGGGCGAAAGTTTCATTTTGCAAGAGAAGTCAAAGGTTGTACAAATAGCGTTTCAAGATAAGGTTTTGTGTTTAATGTTTTCAGAAAAAGGAGCAAGGTTTCAGAAATTGTGTTTTAGCAATTGAGAAAAACTGTATTACATGTGATTGTGACTTGATGTTATTACATGCACCGCGCTCCTTCCTCTCGGCTTGTCTGAGGTAATTCGCGCATTCATGTGTTTTGGGGGCGTGGCTTAAGAAGAAAGCCAGAAGGGAGGGGGTGGAGTGAATGGAAAAATTAGCTGTGTTTAAAACAGTGGTGAGAGGTCTACAGACACTCGATTTTTATACTCTCTTTGTCAGAGTACTTACATTTTACTTATGTATTGATATATAAAGACAGTTTAAACAAATTTGTAAAAAAGTTTTTTTAGATAATTCCTGCCTATCCTGCCTTTAAGCTAAGACTCCTCCTACGTCAAAGTTTTTAAGCTAAATTAAGAGTTTTCTGAGAGGACTCTTAGAATCTTTATGAATACGGGCCCAGTAATGTATTTCTCTAAGGCATGTTTATAAAATATGCTTAAACATCTTAATTTAACTAAGGCACACTTAAAGGTGCAATGTGTAACTTTTTGAATGATCTCTTGACAGAAATGCAACATGATATACTTAACTATATTATCATGTGGTGTATAAAGACCTTACATAATTAACTGTCAAGTTTTTATTACCTTAGAATGAGACGTTTTAATCTACATACACCGAGGGTCCCCTTACATGGAAGTCGCCATTTTGTGCCGCCATGTTTCTACAGAAGCCCTTAACGGACAAACTTTTTTTACTAAGTTGTCTCAGACGATTAAATTTTTCTGGTGGCGGCTGCTGTAGCTTTTCTATGCGTTTCAAAAGTAAGGGGTGAGTCATGGACTGAGCTGTTGGTTGCAATTTGCAACATCACCACTAGATGCCACTAATATTTACACACTGCACCTTTAATTCTCAATTTGACAATAAATGAAATGTATTGTATAGATTTAGAGATTAGACTACACCCCAAAAAATAAAGGGGTTATTTTCAACCCAGCGTTGGGTCAAATATAAACATTTTGGGTTAATTTAACCCAACGTTGGGTTAAAAATAACCCCCTATTTTTGTAATGTAGATTCCAGGGTTTCTTAGTTTAAAATATCCACATTAAATCTGGGTGTTGAGGTGAGGATGAAACATTTGAATCCACAGTTTGCAGAGTTTCACCAAAGATGGAAACTAAAACAAGATGTTATGTTAGGAAAAGACTAGAAACATTATGTATTTTAGGTCCAAATCAGGCTTGAGAAAGATATGAAAAGAAAACTTACAAAACATACACTTACTGACTTCTTTTCTTCCAAAGTTTTTGGTTGTGTCATGTCAAGAAACTTGAAAAACTCTGTCATTCCTTTATAACTAAGATCCCATGATTGATCCTGGATTGTTTGTTCTTCTTCATCAAATGTTTCTCCCTGACAGTTGTCAAACAGAAAATAGATCGGCTGATTCTTCTTCTCATCTACAGCACACTTGACTTTAGCTTCTTTGACAGCTGTCAGGGCATTTTTAGGTGGATACCCTTTTGAGTGTGTGAAGAGTAACACAATGTTTTCAGCAATATCTTTACCAAATAAAGACTGAACAGCATCAAATATGTATTGCTGTCTGTCAGTGAGTCGATTTTGATCTGCCTTCATCACAAAACACACTGCATTGATTTGATTCATCACACCTTCAGTTGTACATAAACACAGTAAACTTTCTGCAATCTCTCTATCACGCTCAGCTCCACGAGTGTCTCCATATCCTGGTGTATCAATGATTGTTAAATCAACTGAAGTTTCTTGTAAATAAACACCATAGATAATGACATCAGAGGTCTGACTGTGAACTGATGATCTGTCGCTCTGATCGTCTGTGATCTCAAACCAAACTTTGTCTTCTCTCTGAACACCACAGATGTAGTTGATCATAGTATTGATGAGAGTTGTTTTTCCACTGCCTGTTTCTCCCACCATCAGTATGATTTTATGAGGTTTCTTTGTGTCTCTTTCACCAAAAGTAATTTTTCTATATGACTTAGATTGATTCAGATTATCTGTTGTTGATTTTAGACGATATCGAGCAGGATTTCCATCTTCCATTAAATTGCTTTTCCTGATCAGTTCATCCATTTTACAAAATTGTTTTGCCTTTTCTCTGTGGAGTTTAAACAGAAACATACAATAATTTAAATAAAGCACTAGTTAGCACTAGTAATAACACACAGGTCTAGTTTGTGTTGGTGGAGCAATTTGATATACAGAGTGGGGGTTGCACCATTTGTGCTTGAGGTCTCAGTTTTTGTATACCAATATAAAAATATATATAAAAATAAAAAACAATGTTAATATTTTGTTCCCTTTCAATACGGTTCACTTCGCATTGCATCAGTTAGCTGACGCTATGGGGGGAAACTCCTGTTTACTCCGCGATTAAAGCCTATTGGTTAACGTCTGTACAAAGTACAGACCAATGACGTTTGAACCCGCGTGCGGGAAGAACACGTCCTTATATAAGCGAGGGTCAAGCGTCAAGAGCTCATTAATTTTCTCCTTCAGCGCGAACCTCTCGCTGCTCTGAAGAAGAAGAAGCCTTACCTCGCCGTCGACAAAAGCCCTGCAGCGGAGTCCAGGCCTAGCGTCTTCCCCTGCCGTTTTCCGGCTGAGAACCGAAGATAGCAGAATCCAGGTCTAGCGTCTCCCCTGCCGCTTTCCGGCTGAGAACCGAAGATAGCCTTTGCTTGCCGTGGTACGAGCCCTGTGCAGCGGACACATGCCTGACGAGGTCTCCCCTGCGGCCGCCCGGTAAGATCAATATTTTTAATATAAAGCTATAAGCTAAAAGAGCAGGCGCTGTTGTAATAGCATCCAGCACAGCGGCTCTCTGCCTCTCTGCTATGAATTTCCCGAGCGCGTCACCGGTCTGGCACCTCCCACGCCGGGACCGCCCTTATATGCATCGGTTGTCCTATCCATGTTTCGTGCTCCCCCTGCTGTTCCTCTCTCGCCGGGATGAACACACGGCGAGCCATGAGACTAGATGGATGCATAGACAAGTACACACGGGCTAACCCCCCCCCTGTGTTCTGTCACACGCAACCGTTCATGCTTTACATTCAGAGACCCTCGCTCCTCTCACATTCAGTGGCGAGATCTCTGGCACATTCATATGAATCCCCCGAGTGCATCGGGTGATACCGTTCATACGACGCATGGCTATTCTATCTGTGTTGCTGCTCCCCTCTGCCGTTCCTCTCTTGTTGAGATGAACAAGCGAGGGAACCGTAGAACTAAGATAGATGCATACGACAAGCAAACACGGTCGGGTCTGCCCCTGTTCCCTGTCATAGCACAGTCCCTCGCTCCTTTTCCCCACAGTGGTGAGGTCTCTTAACAGCTTCTTAGAGTTAGCACGCGGTCTTACGGCTCGCTGCCTCTAAATGCAGCTGTCTAGTGTTCAGCGATTACAGAGCTTCATGCCCCTCCCCTCCTGGAGCGGCACAATCTCATTCATCTGCCCGATAGGGCGGACATGCCGCTATTGGAGCACCAAGAACACTCATTATAAGAGCTTAACCGGCCTGAGTCTGTCTCACTCCGGTAGGGCTCACTATTCGTCTATACAGAGCTTCATGCCCCTGCCCTCCTGGAGCGGCGCAATCTCATTCGTCTGCTCGATAAGGCGGACATGCCTCTATTGGAGCGCTAAAAACACTTATAATAAGAGCTTAACCAGTCTGAGTCTGTCTCACTTCGGGAGAGCTCACTAATTGTCTGCCTGGTCATTTTTCTCTGGTTTAGACGGAATCAGAGGCAGAACGAATTTGTTTATAATATACTGAGGCCCGAATACATCCCTTTATTCAGTCCCGTCCTATATCAGTGCGATGAATATTGGTACATTCTTATATACCCGGTTTTCTGCCCTTTTAATAAACGGCAAAACCGCGGGCCTCACGGCAGACTTCCTCTCTGTGATGGGTCCAGTCTGACATTAAACCACCTAGACATACTGCTCTGCTCCGTGAGCCGTTCTGGTCACCGTCACTACTGAGGCTCGTGCCAACATGATCTCACAAAGTTCCGTGGGATAGTCACGGAATTTTTTGCTCATTTTTCCGTGGCATTCTCACGGATCTCCGCATATTTCCGTGGCCCTGCCACGGGCTTTCTTTTCCGTGGCATTCTCACGGATTGGTTATTCAACTGCTTTTTCCTATTTTCAAACCATTTAGAGTTAGATTTGGTGTTTGCGTTAGTATGTCACTTTAACTATTGGTTTATACTATTTTTTCTGATGTATTCTTTTATATTTTCTAAACTTTAATCAATTGTCGCCTGGTGTTGGGGTTAGAGTTGGGTTTTGGTAGGGATGTCATTTTATGTAAATCTAACCCTAAAACGAAGCGACAATGGTAAGAAAATAGGACAAAACAGTTGAGTAACCAATCTGTGAGAATGCCACGGAAAAATGAGCAAAAAATTCCGTGACTATGCCACCGAAATTCTCGTGCACCTGAACGGCCGAGCTCTGGTCTTTCGCAGCACAGCTGCGTCGACAGAGAACGAACTGTCTGGGAGAGGAGGGGTTAGTCACGCCTCGGCTGGACTGCCCTGAATGTTTCTGTGTGCTGTTTGTCCAAACATACTGTGTAATACTGTCGGTTATGCGACCTCACTATAGTGGCGAACGGTACTGAATTCCTCTAAGAGCAATTTCCGTGCTTACTATACTGTGTATTGACACCCCACGGCTGTACGGTGTCTCTAACACCTTTCTGCCAAATTCGCTCGCAGCCCACCTCAGTTTCTCCGCTACGATACTGACGGCGCAAATGAGCACGGTCTTACGGCTGTTATTTTCTCTTCCTAGAGATACGGCAGCCTCAGACTTTTCATGGCTCCAAGCGTTTGAATCACGCCCTCTCCGGACGGCCACTCAAAGGCTTACAGCCAAGCGTTTTATGATGTTTTTCGGCCATATAGCTGATTTATATCAGCGGATCCGAAGACGCTCACACCTCCGCTCCGCTCCAATACTCGGAGATATTAAGGGTAATATCAACCTCAAGTGAGCTTGCTACCCGCCACAATAAGTTTAGTTTATGATGCTCGGAAAGCGAGCTCAACGCGCGCCCACAGTCAGACGCACGGCATCTTGTTTAAGACGGGCTCACGTACCCCTCTAACGAGCCCAAGAAAGCTGAATATCGTGGCATTCTGTTCATAAGACCACTTCAGTTTGACTAAGCAAGGTCCCGCCCCGAGCTGAAGTCCGGGAAGCTTATGCTTTAGGTTACACACGGCTGCATGAAGTGCTATCGTTACGAGCTCGCCCAGCATCTGCTGTGGAATTAAACACGCCTTGCGACAGCAATCAGCCTTCACCGCGTGAAACGCACGTTTGTCTCATATCAATCATCTTGTACTGTACATACGGTCCATTTAAGGGGATGATTTTAGCACTGCAGCACTCTCGACCGTGTCATTGTAATAACGCGGTAGAGCGAACTATGGTGGTTTTCATTATTCACCGAGGCAGATTGAGATCTCGCCCCCTGTACAAGCTGATGAGTCATCTCCTTTATAAACTCATTGCATACGCATCTCGTGCTTAAAACCACCAAGGTGCAGACATATTAACCCGTTACGACGGGCGTACAGGGATTGCATCCGTGAGACACGACCTACGTGCCTTATGACACGTTGACACGAGCTACCATGACCCCTCTGGCGAGGCGTCCTTATGCAAGTCTGATCTATTTCTGTCCGGTGACAAGAGAAAAGTCTAAAACCCCACGAATTATGGTGTGGAACGCTTTTCTCCTCACTACAGAGGCTCTTGCACGGCGGCTCTCTCCCCCTACACTATATCTATGTGCGGTGATAACAGTGAACCACGCTGTTACGACCGACCATTCATTTAAATTCACAAACTTGTCATCTCTCAGATGCGGACGGCGGCGATAACAGCGAACCACGCTTTTACGGCTGGCCATTCACTTTATTCATAAACCTGTCATTTCTCAGATGCGGACGGTGCCCGAGGCACAGCACTTTGGAACTGTCCAAGGTCCTGAATGACAGATACGTCTGACATGCATCAGACGATCAGCTGTTCATCTGCGTCACAGATCACTCACTAGCGCACCTGTCAATACAGGTTATTGATGGATCGTTGAAGTTATCACTTCCCGTGACAATGATGCTCACTCGTGGTTGATCTACTCCATATATGGATTAGCTCTACCTCGGGCATGGTCTTAGAGGTTTCTCATTTGACATTTGGGACACGGCCGGCTGGTCCCCGCCGTCCACGTTGTCAATTTTACAGCTCACTACTGGGGTTTGTTGCATTAAAGGTGCGCCCGTAAGCTCACCTGTATGCACGATATGGTTTTTAATTATACGCGTCCACCGTGCGCTTAGAGAAGCTCACATATGCACGCTATAAGATTTCGGTATACACTGAAGATGCGCTTGGAGAAGCTCACCTGTATACACGGCTGGGTTATCCTTGTGACACATACATTGTTGTTCATCTGCGTACGTTCACGGTGCGCTGGGTACCCACCAATCATATCTGTACACATTCACGGCACTGATTTGTCTATACGCATTCACGGTGCACTGAAGGGTTCACCCGTGTGCGCACAATTTATTATCAGAACACAGGACGGCGCGCTCGAGAATCTTGCCGGCCTGTGCATTATAACACTCTGATTCATCTATATGCATTCACGATGTACTCAAGTGTTCGCCTGTGCCCGTGCAATTTATGGTCAGTGCACATTTACGGCGCGCTTGGAAGCTCACCGACCTGTGCACTATAATATTACCTACTGTATTAGGGCTGCACGATGTGAGGAAAAGTTGCGATGTGCGATGACATTGTTTAATGTTGCGATGACGATGTGAGTTGCGATAAATATTTTATATTTTTTCATGTTTTAGGGGCCATTCACATGTCGCGCCTAAAAACGCGTGGAAAACGCTAGACACGTAGGTTATTGTCACATGACCTGCACGCTGCGCTTGTGTCATTCTGAAAAGTTAAAATTGTTTTTGAAAAGCCTGGAAAGCGTTGAAAAGCGTGCGAGTCGCGACCGCGGCGCTTCCAGAGAGCACATACTGCGCGCCTACAATTTGAAATAATGAACTTGAACGCGCAATAGACGCAATAGTGAATCACCGCTTCCACAGTACCTGTGTTTGCGGCGTCATCTCTCCTAAATCCAAAATAATTCCATGATATAGCTGAAGTGCTTTTCACCACAAGGTCTTCGTCTGACAACACATTTCCTCACTCTTCTCTCCTTCCTCGCCATCATTTTTGCTAACAGGCACAGCGTCGCAACTGACACCTCACAAATCAAACTGAGCGTAGCTGACTTCGGGGTTCCCCTGCATGAACGCGCAAACCATCCGTGCGCCCCAAACTGCCTACTTCCATACTATATAGTATGCAAAGAGTACGAGAAGAAGTGCTTTTCACCTACTATAGAGTATGGAAGTATGCGGTTTGGGACGCAGGGCATGTCTTCAGGACTAAACGTGATAGGTCAAACGTGTATTACATGCGCTTACCGTTTTCCCTTCATTAATCGCGTCAAGGCTGTCTGTTGCGATGTGTTCATCGCGTGAGTTCATATCGCGATGACGATGAAAATTCGATGTATCGTTCAGCCCTATACTGTATATGCATCCCCGATGCGCCCGAGGGCTCACCTGGGTTCACACTATTGTGGTATCTGTTTAATCACACGCTACGCACTGTTCTGCCGCATATTGTAGTCAGATCGGCCGTTCGTGAGCTTTGCAGATCACTCACTACGTATGCCTGTTGCTAACAGTGGTTATTTAGATGGATCGTTGAAACCATCGCACTGGCTCACGCCCTTCTATGAGCTATGTCCTATATGTTAGAGCCCACTCTGGGCGAGTTTGGCTTCATCATGGACTTGGTCTACAGGGGTATCTATATTTGATATCTGCTACGCGGTCGGCTGGTCTTCGCCATCTACGTTTGTCAGATTGTACACCTTAGACGTCCCTGCCCTACGAGCGCAGGTTCTCTAGGCTCAATTATGCACGCTCATGCGTTTTATGTGTACACCACGGTGCGCTCAGCGAGCTCACCAACGTGACTCTGAATTTACTTATCTCGCACAACCGCGGCGCGCTCGGTATCTCGCCGTCTTGTGCTGTGTTATGTGCTCCCGGTGCGTTTAAACCCCACCATATGCGTGTCAACATTTTATATGGTGCTTACACTTTGCTTTAAAGCTGTGAATATGCCGGGTATAGGGCCACACGCAGTGTCTCTCCGGTAAGGCACTTCAGTACGTTGTGTATGCACGGCGTGATGGGATTACGTTCCCCCATAGCGTCAGCTAACTGACGCAATGCGAAGTGAACCGCATTGAAAGTGAACGCTTAGGTTACTCACGTAACCCCGGTTCCCTGAAATAACGGGAACGGAGCATTGCGTCTCTTGCCGTGCTACAAACGTCTACGCAGCGAGTGTTATTCGGCTGCACGCTTCAGTCGAATAATAACGAGCTCTTGACGCTTGACCCGCGCTTATATAAGGACGTGTGCTTCCCGTGCGCGGGCTCAAACGTCATTGGTCTGTACTTTGTATAGATGTTAACCAATAGGCTTCAATCGCGGAGTAAACAGGAGTTTCCCCCATAGCGTCAGCTAACTGCCGCAATGCTTCGTTCCCGTTATTTCCGTTCCCGGAACCGGGGTTACGTGAGTAACCTAAGCGTTTTTAATTGCATGTTGGTCAAGCACAGGACTGTATTCAGTATAAAACTTATTCAACCAATATGCACATCATTCTTGCCTGATGTCATCATACAAAATTAATAATTATTAGAAAAAAGCAATAATGAACCCCCACCCCTAAACCTAACCATCCCTAGTGCAAAAGCAGATCATGGAAAAATATATGAAAGAGATTGTATACAAATTAAAAACCTTTTACAACAGTTATGAATTGCCACATTATTGTGATGTGTTTCTGTATTTGGATGTTTGTGAGTATTTGCAGTGCGTGTTTTGTCAAACTGTGTTAGTGGAGCAATTTGATATACAGGGTGGGGTGGCACCAGTTATGCTGAAAATGACAGTATATGATGATGTTTGTATCTTACCCATGTGAGATTTGCTGTGAGTCTGCCATGACTGTTTTCAGGTCAGGGTCTCTTTCAGATTTTATGCTACAGTAAAGATTAAAACAGAAAAAATATGTTTTCAAAAACAAGTAAAACTAGATGTTAGCCTGAGAAAGCCTGGTCTGAACATTTAAAACAGTTTATAGTTTGACAGGATTGCTGTTTGGTGGAAGTCTAGTTTAGTAGTCATGCTGGTTGTTAGAATGTTTTAGTATGTAGCTAGCATTATTTAACACAAATTTAGCATGATGTAGCATGATGTTAACATCATTTTCAGGGGTTAAGGAAAAATAAATTGTGAGCCTGAACTTTTTTGTCGGGTTGCGAGGGTGGACACATACGCAGGGTTTTTTGGCAAACAAAAAATAACATTATTTGAAAATGATTTTCCCTTTCATTATCAACATAATATAATGTTAATAACAAATAATTCAAAAAATAATTATTTCATTTTGGATGTTAATAGAAAGAATATGGCATCGTCACACATAGTTATAAATCTTTTGAATTCTTCAAAGTAAAATCTATTACAATATTGACAGTAATAATTCAATTAGAACATCAAGATTTTTGTCAAAATCATGCAGTCCTACTAGGAAATTAATATAAAGTACAATAAGAAAATATACAAAGACAGTGTATTAGAGAAAACTACTGTTGAGTTCAATTAACAACAACAAAAACATTACAATGCTGCAAGATCTGGATAATGGAAAATATATAAAACAGAAAATACACAAATAGTTACAGAAAACTGCTGTTCAATTAAAGGAATATTCCATTTTCTTAAAAGAACGGTCCTCTTTCAACACACTTGTAAACACTGGGGCGGAGTTTCGCGTTTGTCCTCTGTGACCTCTTGACGTCATGACGTATAGCGTGAGGTCACGAGAAGTTGTGGTTTAAAAGTGTATATTTGTTATTTTTTTATTGTCAAAAATGACAATCGTTTCGCTAGATAAGACGCTTATTCCTCGTTTGGGATCATTTAGAGTCCTTTGAAACTCCGTTGAAAAAAACTGTTAAGTGTTGAGTTAAGTATTAAATGTTGGGCTCTATTAAAGTCCATTAAAATGAGAAAAATCCTGCAATGTTTTCCTTTAAAAAAACATAATTTCTTCTGGACTAAACAAAGAAAGACATCAACATTTTGGATGACATGGTGGTGAGTAAATAATCTGGATTTTTTTTTTAGGAAAATGGACTATTCCTTTAACAAAAAAAAAAAAAACAACAACATTCATTGTAAGCTTCAGCTTAACAGAAGCTTTATTTTTTTCTTTCTTTTTTGCTTGGGTTTTGAGACATCAGAACTCTGATGACGTCTTTTCAACATATTTGCAGATGCAATTGGTGAGGCTGGTGGAGTAGAGATAGGGGAGGCATAAAAGAGAGGAAAGAAACTGGCTGGACCAGAGATGGAAGTTAGTGGCCCAGAGAAGGTAGTGGCTGGCTGACTGAGACGAGGGTGGTTTTCTGGCTGTCCTAGATGAGGTGGTGGCTGTCCCAAAAGAGGGAAGTTGTTTGATTGTTCCAGGGAAGGTAGAGGCTGGCTGAGAAGAGAGATGTTTTCTGTCTGGCCCAGATGAGATGGTGGCTGTCCAAAAAAAGGGGGGTAATTTGACTGTCCTGGAGGAGATAGATGTGGCATTTGATGGTTCATCGGAGCAGCCTTTGGCTGGCCTTTTGGTTTTTCTGGCCTGTTGCACTAGTTTGTTTGCTACATCCGATGACAGTATCTTTGTTGCCTCACTTATCCTTTTCTACTTTAATGCCTGTTCTCTCTCCTTCTTTTTTTGTAAGTGTAATTGGTAGATCTGGTATGATGACAGGCAGGACCGCCTCAAAGGCTGGTCTTTGGTGATAGTTAAGGCTATCCAGTCCCTGAATTTCATTATGGACTTCACAACTGCAAGGTTCTCATAAGTTTCCACATTCAAGGAGCACCTGTCGTCCATTAAATTGAACGTTCCCTCTACCAGGGGGCCTGTGAAAATAGAAAGAATGGCTTTAACCAGCTTAAAAAGGGTGAAATACCTCACACCTCTCTCTGAGTCAGAGCAGTGAGGTGATTGTTTTGTTCTCCAGGGGTATATTTTGAGTAGGAACTGAGCCTACTCATTTGTACTAAAAACAAGACAAAAATACCAAGTAAGAAAGTCATTGTTTGCAGTCAAAGGAGTGGTGGGAACCACTACATTCAACATGATCTCACGAAGTTCCGTGGGATAGTGACGGAATTTTTTGCTCATTTTTCCGTGGCATTCTCACGGATCTCCTCATATTTCCGTGGCCCTGACACGGAGTTTCTTTTCCGTGGCATTCTCACGGATTGGTTACTCAACTGTTTTTTCCTATTTTCAAACCATTGTCGCTTCGGTTTAGGGTTAGATTTGGTGTTTGCGTTAGTATTTCACTTTAAGTATTGGTTTATACTATTTTTTTTTTATGTATTCTTTTATATTTTCTAAACTTTAATCAATTGTCGCCTGGCGTTGGGGTTACAGTTGTGTTTGGGTAGGGATGTCATTTTATGTAAATCTAACCCTAAACCGAAGCGACAATGGCAAGAAAATAGGACAAAACAGGTGAGCAACCACTCCGTGAGAATGCCACGGAAAAGAAAGTCCGTGGCAGGGCCACGGAAATATGAGGAGATCCGTGAGAATGCCACGGAAAAATGAGCAAAAAATTCCGTGACTATGCCACGGAAATTCGTGAGATTAGGTTGGCTACATTATACTAGAAACAGCAGGTCCAAACTGAAGGCAAGAATCATCAACCAAAATGCATGTAGGGCCCTTATCCTCTTAACAGAGGCCAATGCCACCAGGGTCAGAGTTTTAATTGTGAGAAAGTTCAGACTCACTGACTGCAGAGGCTTGAAAGGAGTGGCCTGCAGGGCTTTCAGCACCATGGACAGGTCCCAAGGAGCAATAGAGGGGGGCCGGGAGGGGTTTTGCCATTGCGCGCCCCTTAAAAACCTAATAACCAGGTCGTTATTTCAGCAAATAAGCGTGTCTCGTAGACGCTGCTCCCGTCCATGTGAGGACCACACGTGGAGATTCCACAGCTCGGGGGCGGGTGCCATAAAGTTCCCCCTCCTTGAGAAAGAAGGTCCTTCCTCAGGGGAATCTGCCACGGGGCTGTTGCGAGGAGCATGAGTTCAGGGAACCAGTTCCTGGTGGGCCAATAAGTAGCAACCTGTAATATGGGGGAAAGACATGAGGGGGGCGACAGATACTGAAGGCGTCATAGAACATGAGCCAACCGTCTCCATCTGAACCGCTGCTTGCTGCAGATCAGTGCTGAGAGTCTGAGGATGTACCTGCCAAACCAATTCAGTTTGTATTGCACCTGACTCTCAGTAAATACTCACCCGGCAGGGCAGTGCCGGCAGATGCAAATAACTGCATGCAAAGTTCATTGGTGTTTTAGTTTCTCGAGGTAGATCGGTCCCGTGAAGCGCGTTCCCAGTTCGTCAGTCATGATGTAATGACGTAGTGACCGTCTGAAAGGGCACATTGTATGATCTGTGAGTTTTGTGTCACAGTGAACCACTATTAACTCATTCCACACTCGCCTTATTTTGAAAAGTTACCCCCCAGCATTTTTTCACAAGTTTCAAAAAAAAAAATCAATGAAAATTTCTTCTTAATATTTAAACATACAAAAATATCAAATGAAAGAACAGACCATCTGCTTTCAAACAAACAATATACAAACAAACAAAAACTGGGAAAAAAATCCATCCTATCTATACTTTTTTCTCTGCTTAGCCCCCCTAAAATGAAAATCTTAGAATCGACCCTGCAATACACTAAGTCAGACCAGTCTGAAGGTCTTTGCAAAGTTTGGCTGTAGCATGAAAGCTATAAGAGGAGTTAAGAGTCAGTGTATAAGTGCAACATCAGTATGTTGACTTTCTCAGGTTAACATAACAACACAGAGATCACTTTTAACATCATGCTAGAGAAAAAAAATATATTTTTATTATAAATTTAGTGAGTGTTTCCTTCATTTTAATCTTATTTCTACGCTTAGTACAGTTCATTATGATTGCACAGAATTTTCAGCAAACAAAATTATTCAGCCAAAATACCTGTAGCAAAAAACTCATTATCGGTGTTCAGCCGAAAAAGTGAAAAGGTAAATACATTTTACAGAATAATGAAGCTTTTGATTGTACGCATCTTGTGAGAATGGGTTGCAATTTAAATACAACCCCAAAACAGAAAAAGTTGGGACACAGTAGAAATTGTGAGTAAAAAAAGGAATGGAATAATTTACAAATCTCATAAACTTATATTTTATTCACAGTAGTATATAGATAACATATCAAACGTTGAAAGTGAGATATTTTGAAATGTCATGCCAAATATTGGCTCATTTATGATTTGATGAGAGCTACACATTCCAAAAAAAGTTGGGACAGGTAGCAATAAGAAGCCATAAAAGTTAAATGTACATACAAGGAACAGCTGGAGCAGGACCAATGTTTAGGAATAGGAATGTTGTCCCATTCTTGTCTAAAACAGGCTTCTAGTTGCTCAACGGTCTTAGGTCTTCTTTGTCGCATCTTCCTCTTTATGATGCACCAAATGTTTTCTATGGGTGAAAGATCTGGACTGCAGGCTGGCCATTTCAGTACTCAGATCCTTCTTCTACGCAGTCTTGATGTTGTAATTGATGCAGTATGTGGTCTGGCATTTGTCATGTTGGAAAATGCAAGGTCTTCCCTGAAAGAGACGACGTCTGAATGGGATCATATGTATCTAGAACTTGGATAAACCTTTCAGCATTGATGGTGCCTTTTCAGATGTGTAAGCTGGCCATGCCACACGCACTCATGCAACTCCAAACCATCAGAGATGCAGGCTTCTGAACTGAGCGCTAATAACAACTTGGGTTGTCATTGTCCTCTTTAGTCCGGATGAAATGGCATCCCAGTTTTTCAAAAAGAACTTCAAATTTTGATTCGTTGGACCACAGAACAGTTTTCCATTTTGCCACAGTCCATTTTAAACGAGCCTCGCCCAGGGAAAACGCCTGTGCTTCTGGATCATGTTTAGATATGGCTTCTTTTTTGACCTACAGAGTTTTAGCTGGCAACAGCGAATGACACGGTGGATTGTGTTCACTGACAATGTTTTCTGGAAGTATTCCTGAGTCCATGTTGTGATTTCCATTACAGTAGCATTCTTGTATGTGATGCAGTGCTGTCTAAGAGCCCGAAGATCACGGGCATCCGGTATGGTTTTCCGGTCTTGACCCTTACGCACAGAGATTGTTCCAGATTCTCTGAATCTTTGAATGGTATTATGCACTGTAGATGATGATAACTTCAATCTCATTGCAATTTTTCTCTGAGAAACTCAGAAAACTATTTTTCGCCGCAGCATTTGGGAATTTGTGATTCTCTGCCCATTTTGACCTCTGACAGACACTGCCACTCTGAGAGGCTCTTTTTATACCCAATCATGTTGCCAATTGACCTAATAAGTTGCAAATTGGTCTTTCAACTGTTCCTTATATGTACATCCAAATTTTCTGGCCTCCCATTGCCACCTGTCCCAACTTTTTCTGGAATGTGTAGCTCTCATGAAATCCAAAATGAGCCAACATTTGGCATGACATTTCAAAATATCTTACTTTCAACATTTGATATGTTATCTATATTCTACTGTGAACAAAACACAAGTCAATGAGACCTGTAAACTAGTCCATTCCTTTTTTACTCACAATTTCTACTGTGTCCCAACTTTTTCTGTTTTGGGGTTGTAGCATCCAGCAGCAAATAAGTATTTTAAAGTGTCCAGGAAAGATGCAAAAACACAGAGCACTGAGAAAGACACAGGGGAACGAGAGAATTTAGCTCTCTACTGCAGCAACTGCAGTATGAAATAAAAACTTCCTAAAACCAGTAAATTCCTACAATGACAAACACGCTTTATTTTCTCGATATTAAACGAGAAATGAGATATTTATTAACAATAAGTTTCTGTTAGACTGATTTTTTCTCTGTCATCTATAGACCCTTTTACAGCCCACATGATTAAAGAGTTGCGCGTGTATTTTTGTAACGGAAGTGGTGTTGTTCTCCAGTGGTTTGTCATCATAAGTTTCTTAAGGCAGAGTAATGAATAGGTTTTTTTGCATTTGCTGTGGGAATAGATGTAATTGGAAAAGTTTTAACAAGTTTATAGCTATCTGATCATATAAGTAACCAGGTGTAAAAGATTAGATTAGATTAGATTCAACTTTATTGTCACTGCACATGTAGGTACAAGGCAACGAAATGCAGTTAGCATCTAACCAGAAGTGCAATAAGCAGTAAGTACAGAGTGAAGGTCTATAATATGTACAATAACTATACAGGTAAGTATTATGGACATAATTTACAGATATTAAATACTATATTAATACTAAAAGGTAAAAGGTCCTATAATGACTGATGGAGTGTTAAAAAATCATTGTTAAATAATGTGAAATAAATATAGTAAAATTACATTTTGAATGTAACTTGTGCAATGGTGAGAAAATTGGAAAAATAATTAGGAAAATGAAAAATAAATAAAATCATTTGGTTAGACTGTGTTCGGGTGAGTTTTTCATTTTATTCTGCTTTGGCTAAGAATTTTCGGTCACACTTTATTCTACGGTATCACTGTTACAATGTAATTATACATTTAAGTACTAAGTAATAATCATTAATAACATGGACTTACTATAGGGTTGGGGTTAGGATTAGGGTTTGGTTTAGGGTTAGTTGCATGTTATTATGCATAATTAACTGTTATTACTATAATAATTACATGTAACATGTGTAACAAAGACACCGTAAAATAAAGTGTTACCGAATTTTCCTTTAGGTGCATCCCAACAGTTAATTGTGAGCAATTATCTAAAAACAATGACACATTTAGGAGATATCACCATTCATTGTTTTATTAGCAATGTATCAAATCCTACTCAAGAAAATGCACACTGATAGCATACAATAGGGCAGGGGTCACCAACGTGGTCTCACCAACAGAGTCTGTGAGGTGCCCGCCAAAGCACATTCTAATAATAGTCTCAACTGTAATATTTATTCATTACATATTTTTTTATATTAGCTTGGCTTGGTTTACGTATGTTACAATTTTAAACAATACTAAAACATATAAACAAGTCAAATAAAATAAAATAAACAAGTAAAACAAAAAAGTTTTAAGTAGACTATATCAAAAAGTAGCCCTCCAGATTGTTTTATCCATTGTGGTAGCCCTTGCTCATAAAAAGGTTGGAGACCCCTGCAATAGGGGATGTTTCCCGGACAGGACTTATCCTAGTCCCAGACTAAAATACATGTTTGAGGAGTCTTAATTTAAAAACACCTTGCACAGATGTATCTTAACATTTCAGTGCCATTGTTTTGTCTCAAGATGCAAACCAGTAATGCTTTTTGTAAGGTATGTTTGTAAAAACCAATTAAATGTCCTAATATAAAATAAGGTTTAGTCCTAGGTTAATCTAAACCCTGTCTGGGAAACTGCCCCGAAGAGTTTTCACGTCTGACATAATTCAGTCCAGAATTTAGTAAAGTAAATCTACTTACGGTTTTTCAAAGTCCTCCTTTCTCCAACTAACAAACAGCAAGATCAGACCATTTATATACTGAAGACAAGGTCCACTTTCTGTAGATCATGTGATTTCAAAGAAGACGTGTTTATCAAAAGAAGTTTATCTTCCTTGTTCCTTTACCTTTTAACTACTGCGTCTGAACCTTTAAACAATACAGCGGTCACTGTGCATGGCAGATGACAAGTTCTGACAGAGTTTTGATAAACACGTCTTCTTTGAAATCACATGATCTACAGAAAGTGGACCTTGTCTTCAGTATATAAATGGTCTGATCTTGCTGTTTGTTAGTTGGAGAAAGAAGGACTTTGAAAAACCGTAAGTAGATTTACTTTACTAAATTCTGGACTGAATAAGGTCGGACGTGAAGACTCTTTATGCTTTGGGGCAGTTTCCCAGACAGGGTTTAGATTAACCTAGGACTAAACCTTAGTTATATTAGGACATTTAATTGGTTTTTACAAACATACCTTACAAAAAGCATTACTGGTTTGCATCTTGAGACAAAACAATGGCATTGATATATGTTAAGATACATCTGTGCAAGGTGTTTTTAAATTAAGACTCCTCAAACCTTCATTGGTAACACTTTACAATAAGGTTCATTAGTTAACATTAGTTCATGTATTAACTAACATGAACAAACCATGAGCAATACATTTGTTACAGTATTTATTCATCTTTGTTAATGTTAGTTAATAGAAATAAAGCTTTTAATTGTTTGTTCACGTTAGTTCACAGTGCATTAACTAATGTTAACAAGATTTTTATAAAGTATAAGTAATGTTTGAAATTAACATTAACAAAGATTAATAAATGCTGTATAAGTGCAGTTCATTAATAGTTCATGTTAACTAACGTAGTTGACTAATGTTAACTAATTAATCTTATTGTAAAGTGTCATTTAGTCTGGGACTAGTAGCCTATAAACCCTGTTCGGGAAATCTCCTATGTTTTTTTACTAAATTAAGTACATAAAATGTTATTATATACAGTAGGATTTCATACATTTACTTATACAACAATGAATGGTTATATTTCCTAAATGTGTCATTGTTTATAAACAGTGGTGTAGTGGTGCCTGGAGTAGTGGGTATACTCTTAATATTGCTTCCAAATTTTTTAAACCGTCCCATCAATAGATAAACGCCCTTTGTTATAAACAGCGTGTAAATAGTCTTGCAAGTGTGAGGGTTGAGACGGAGGACAAGAGAACCCAGGCGCAGACGATGTCGGAGAAGTGAACATTGAACATTTATTAACATAGAAACATGAAAACAAAAGCTCACGTGGAGGCAAAACTACATTAAACATGATATTTACAAACACTGACTTAACATGATAGACAAGACTCTGATGAAACATTAAACTGAATAAACAATGAAGACTGCATAACATGACACATATGAACGCAATGAACCAGCACAAGACAAGAGACAAGAGGAGATTAAATAGGGGAAAATAAACAAGATAACGAGGGCAACACAGGTGAGAGGGATAGCTGATAATGAATAATTAACAGGGAGAACAAGGGGGCGGGGACTAGAAACGAGACACCAGAGGGACATGACCCAATATACAAGGCCATGAGCCTCCACATAGAACATGAGGCTGTCAGAACCCTGCCATCACGATAAAACAAATATAAAACAAGACTCTTATGGCAGGATCCTGACAGCAAGTAGATCACCACATAATGGGCTAGTAGTATTTTCACATTGTCACTTAATTTCTATCTTTTGGAACAGCCAATTTGCGACAGATAGTGTACTGTAGGCAAGAGTATGCCACCATTATATATTTAGGTGGACATTTGACAAATATTGCAGGTAGGCCTAATGCATTAATAAAAGATATTAATACTATGTTCTAAAAAGATGAGAGAAACATTGTCAGGATTGGGGTAACACAAAACACGAACCCAGATGCGGACGTAAAAAACAAAGGGATTTATTTAACAGACAGGGAAAACAGGAAAACAAAACCCATGAGGGGGCAAAACAAGACTGGGAAAACACGACACTAAACTAACACTAAACTTTAACAACACTAACAATAAACCTCTCAAAACAGAAAACATGCAATGACAAAATCTAAACTTAACACTCACAGGAACCAACAGGATATGACAAGGCATGAAACAGGCAAGAAACAAGACGAACGTGCACTGGACAACAAACACAAGTGCTGAGTCCCAATTCGCATACTATCCATCCTAAATAGTATTCGAAACTAGAATTAGTACGTCCCAAAACGTAGTATGTTGAAATGAGTATCCCAAAGATACCCGGATGGTCTACTATTTCCGGTTAGATTTCGAAGTGCAGATCGATCCACACTCTAACGGCAAATATTGCCCACAACCCATTGCGTGCGGGAGGGAGGAGCTTTGAGGTGATGTAAATATGGCAGCAGACACAGCAGCCGAGATGCGCCCTCAGCTTTTATGTGTAAGAATTCAAATGTTTAACCCTAATTAAAGTTATCTTTCATTGTGTCGTAATATTCGGTTGATGTTGTGCAAATAAAGTACCATGGCTGTAGTACTGTGTCATGCATGTGTCTTTTTATGTATTTCTTTTTATGTTTCTGTCTTAGATTTATACCTTAAAGCCTTATGAAAATAAACACCTTTTACTACACTAATCATAGTTTAACCACACTGACTTATTTGTAGTAATACTGTGGCTGTACAAATGTTAACTTTATTAAGAAATATGGTTACTAAACTTTTACTATAGTGAAAGCATGGTTCATTTTCATCGCGGTATTTTTGATTTGCATACATAAGTATAAAATAAGCATAAAATACGTTAAACAATAGTTATACTATAAACTTGAACTATTTTGACTTTAAAATAAGTAGCTTTCGTTACACACATTGTTGCACATGAACATCATAACCAGCCGCCTCACAAACGACCTGCGTTTGGTGTGCGTAACTAGGCAACCACGTTGTCGTTCACGTTGCATGACGTCATCGAAGTACGTCCCAGAACGTGCATACTCTTTTGCTACACACTCAAAAGTACGTACATTTTCCTCACAAAAACAGTACATACTTTTAGGTCGTAGTATAAGTAGGCGAATTGGGACTCAGCAACAGACTCTTAAATAGGGAGAAAGAAAATTACATACACCTGGAAAATAATCACGAGTAAGGGATCGGGGAAAAAGTGACGAGACCCGGGAAATGCGTGGTCAGAATAACCCAATACTAAAACCACACATTTCCCACATACAACATATGTACTGTCAGAACCCTGCCATGCTAAACTAGATCTAAATACCAACAGGATCCGGCAGGATTCTGACAAACATGGTGTTTTAAGAGATTAGTTCTAGTTATTATAGTTTATTCGTTTTTTTTAACAAACTTTAATATACTGTATACTTTGTAATGCACTTTAAGTCGCTTTGGATTAAAGCCTCAATATTTTTATAAAAATATAAAAATAACAGTATTTAATCTGTATTTAAATAATTATTCATGGTTTCTAAATTAATGCTTATATATTTTAGTCTAGGAACCTAATGTCAAGTACTGTTACACTTATCTAAATATGACATAACAAATAACTGATTTAATGATTTTAAACAGATTCATTGTGAGTGCAGTTTTGACATACAGTGATGGCCGGGCAAATTGTAAATTGAGCCTGCCCTGCGATAAATTATTAACATATTTGACAAGTTCCTGTTATTTAAAAGTGCTTACTTTGGTTGACGTCTTCGATGTAAACTGTAGCGGGACAGGCTGGATCTCTGTCGGCATCCTCTCTGACTTGGGGTGTGGGAGGAGGGGGATGTAGCGGATGAGGGCACTTGGCAATCGTAAGCTGAGTTGCTGGCTAACAACACTGATGTTGATTACTGTCGTTAGCTTGAACTGCTAGCTAAAAACGGGGATGTAGCATTGCGAGGTTGTTTGTAAATCTGAAAAAAAAGTTTCAGTAGTTCGCTTCATCTTTCCTAATAATGATGTCAGGCAGTGAACCAGGTATTGATTGACAGTTCTCTAATCCAATTGCGTTGGGCATTGTCAGATTGACGGCAACCTAGCCCAATGGCGTTTAGGCTAATCATATTTCAAAGGAACCCGGTGCCTCGGTCCTCCTTTTTGCATAAGTAACTTATTTTACTGAGTGTTTTTAGGGTATATTTGCGTTTATTCACATCATGCGATTTGATTAGCTACAAGAGAAGTGGAAATATGCCGTATACCTGCGTATACCCTGGACTAATTCACTGTGTAGAAGTTGGTTTTCGCAAATCTGACTGAAAAAGAAGTGGGTATACGCCGTACAGTATACCTGCGTATAGCCTGGACTACAGCACTGTTTATAAATAATTGTACTCACAACTTTACAAAGCCTAGAAATAAGTTTAAAACAAAGGAAACACTTTAAAATTTGGTAGAAATATGTGTTATTTCAATAATAAAATATATTTTTCTCTAGTGTGATGTTTAAAGGGATTTGTGTTGTTTTACTTATTTTTCAAAACATGATTTAATGTATGTTTAAATCTTTACTGTAGCATCAAATCTGAAAGAGACCCTAACCTGGAAACAGTCATGGCAGGCTCACAGCGAATCTCACATGGGTAGGACACAAACATCATCATATACTGTCATTTTAGATTTTTATTTGATTGTTAACAGGGCTATAAGGGCACATTTGTTCAAATACCCAACCCTGAACATCAACTAATTTCTTCACTTTTTTTCCAAACAATAGAGGGAGAACTCCACAAATATAGAATGTTTGAATGCTGGTAAACCTTATGGCATCTCTGTCAAAGTCACTCCAAACTTAATAAGAACATTAATATTAATTTCAGGCAACATGGGAACATATGTAATTGCCCAAACTCACTGTCCAGGGTGTAGATATGGTTTGAACACTTGGGAGGGGGGTTTGAAGTGTAAACTGTACATACGCTTTCATTAAAGTAGGGATGGCTGACCCAAAACTAACGTTTCTTTTCTGTCACTCACTGGACATTGTGTTGATGACGTGACAATAGGAGACCAATCACTTTACTATCTGAAAATGGCCAGTGAACATTGGCGAATGAGATTTGCATACCATGACTCCTCCCAGAGATCTGGGTATAAAATGAGGCTGTTGTGCTTTATTCAGATTTTGTTCTTCAGAGCCTAATGTGTGTTTTGTCTTGTAATCAGAAATGATTACTTACTTTGCTCTGCGGCTGTTGCTGTGTATGATGCAATCAGAGTCTAGGTATCTCTTCACTGTTTCCAGCGCACAGATAAGTGCAGAAGATTTCCCTTGGCAGTTACAACAAGCTAAGAGAGTCGTCTATAAACGATGCCTTTGGTTTTTTTGGTTTTAATTGTATTGAAAACATGTTTAATTCTTGTAAGGAAGCATTCATTGACATATTTTGTTTTCACTGCGAGGACATGTCCATTGCAGCGTTGCAATCACAAATCATCTTCTTCTCTAAGATGGAAAAAACTTCCTCAAGTACTCCCTCAACAGTTCCCCTGCTGCTATGTTTAAGCGAGTATCGAGGCAAATACAGGGTCTTCAATGGATGCGTCTTTGTCAAAAAATTCACACAGAGCACCCGTTGCATAACACATTTGTTGCAACCCATCAAGTTTGTGAAGGATATTAGGGGGTTGCTGGCTAGCAATCTCTCAAGTTACCTTCGGGACTCATAATGAAGATAAAATATCATTTGCATCACCAGAGGGCAGGCTTCCCTCTCAGAAGCAGAAAACTCCTGTGTGCCCTCGCTTTCTGGTGTAGAGATCAACCAATATATCTGTTTGTTTCCCGATATTTTCCCTGATATTTAAGCATTTTCACATTATCGGGTAATGATAATTGACAGCTGGACAGCCCCCCCAGCCCCTGCTCTGGGGTCGTGTGAGACACCGCAAACTCTTTATTTTTCAATCATTCAGCCAAGAGACTTAACTTAGAGAGTACTCTGCTGATTTTGGACATACAGATATTATTTATACATAATTTAAAACGATAACGTGTCTATTTTTTTTGTCCACTGCCAATAAAAACAGAATATTGTGCTTTTCGTAAAATTAAGAAAATAAACATGATGCAAGTTCCGTTTTCTGTCCCTCAGTGAAGTCCTTCCAGAAATGCGTCAGAGAAATGAACTGTAACTAAACGAATACTTGTCATACAAACATGTCTACATAATGCTTGGAATGTCTAATTTTAAATGATGTAAGTGAAATCAAAACCAAATATTCTTATTCGATGTAAATGAGAAGGAGGAGAGGTACCGCCTTTTACCTCATTATCTGTCATGAGATCACGCCCCGCTCCATTAAAGTGAACGAGAAGAGACGATCCATATGCATTTCTCGCCTCCTGCAGTCAATGGACACACAATCCCTGATCCATTCTCTCCACTCCCTTGCTATGCAGAGCTGTTTTATCCAAATGCACCAAACATGACATCTACTTGCGTATGTGTGTCACTAAAAGTTATCTCCAGATGTGTGTAATGTCTTAGTCCTTCCGTCAAACAGTACACACGACAGGCACACACATACACAAACACACGAGTCAGGAAATTTGAAACACTTTTTGGTATTCTTATAAAAGACATGATAGCAAACAGCACATCTAAATCCTTACAGTAGTTACTCATGTCTATATGTCAATCTATGCATAGCAAGTTTATTAAATGCAGGATGACACACATGTCCATACATTCCTTTGTGCTGTTTGAATGCAATTGCACAGTAAAAAAAGCACAAAAGTAGAACTGCCCGTCATTGTCTGGACTCTTATTTGTGTTTTGTAATCATTAGCACAAACACAACAAGGGACAAGCGTGGTCAATTTATCAATGTTTGTTAATTGCGGCCATTATTCACAAAAGCACAAATTCTGAGGAGAAATCGAAGAAGTCTGTTGAAAACAAAATAGACTGTGCTAGGAGATACAGATACAGGTGATATAGACTGTGCAGAGTCAACAACAACATCAAAAAACACTTCCAGTGCATAACGAAGAGCTAGCTAAAGAAATGCATTCAGATTTGTCTAAGGGTGTTTTCACATATGTTGTTTTTACCGTATTCGAAACGCCGCACTGTACACCATGTGACAACAGTCAGCGCTGTCATTGGTCCCTGACAGCTCTTACCATCTCATGACCACCCCCCATGTTTCCACGACAACCAGCCTGTCAGAAGAGCGAGGCTAGCAAGATTGAGATAAACGATGCACGTCTTTGCGAAGTTTCTTTGCTTTTACGCAAAATTGCGCAACTGTTCTATTAAAACCCTTCTTACGGAGCCAGCACTATTTTTGTGTGTGGAGGACAGCTGTAACCCACAATATAACACCTGGCTCACGTCACGACGGAAGCCCAGTGGATCAAACATGTGGAGAACTTCCTGTATTTGGTTCTGCACGAGGTTGGTTCACACCACAGATGGGTCGCACCAGAGTTCGGCGGCAGCCGAGCGCTGATGAGGGGGCGTCTAAAATACCAGAGGGGGCGATCACATAAATGCATATACTTCCCCTAGCTAGAAAATACATAGGTCTGGTACATTAAGTTTTAACGTGTTATAACCAAACATCTCTGTAATACAACCAAAAAAACTACAGCTATAGTGAGCAACGTACAAAGCTCTGAACAATTCAACAACAACAAAAAAACGCATACCTAACGTTACATATTAGCACAACACTGCTCATTTGAAGTTCAGACCCAGAGGTAGTGGCAGTTGCTGTAGTTTCTTTTTAATCCATTTTCGAATGTCCATGGTGAAATTAGTTAATGCAATATAAAACCTTGAAATTATGAAATGTTTATACTTCGTGTTTGCTTTCAGTAACTGTTAGTTCAAGAAATTTTACGTAATGGTGGGGGACAGTGTTGGCAGGTAGAGTTGATGGTTTCAGCCCAAAAACGGTCCAAACACAACATTTTATCAACATTTTGGTTCAATTTGACATATAACGTAGTTATTTTAACTGCCACAAGTAATGCACCATAAGCTAGCGATTAAGCAGCTAGAGACCCACAATAGCAAAATGACAATAACTCGTTTACATATACAGCTATGCTGTAGGATAGGCTAATTCAAATTCGTTAATTATAAATTCAACAATGTCTGTTTTTTATCTATTTACTCCTGATAAACAGGTGTGTGTGTGAGAGAGAGAGATATTGTACAGGCTTACCTTTAACGTTAAATGCAGAACAATAATAGGCTGTTGGTTGTACGTTAACTTGCAAGGATGCTGAAGAACATAAACATCTGAACTTTTCAAAACTATGTACAGTCTGTCTGAAGTTCATGGTGCCAGAATTGACTTAATGACAGCCGAACATTTGGATCTGTGCACCTGAAATGCTCCGATAATTCATCCACGCCACAGCATTTATTGATGTGTGACAATCCAGTTTGCAGAACTTGCAGTGCTATTTTCCATATATCCATTGCTACAGGGCAGGCTCAGGTCACTCCCCCATTCCTGTCTGTAACTTTTTATATAATTTCCCACTTCAACATCTTGATTTTCCGCTGAGACTCAGAACGTGGGCTCATTGTCGGCGTGCGTCAAGCCGTCAACACAAAAGGCTTGTTCAAGTTCATACGCTGAACCAACAGCCGGATGACGTCAAAGTACTGCGAGGACAATTCGAAAAAATCATACTAAGTGTCATTTCGTCTCGCTCTCGCGGCATTTTGACGTCTTCGCCTGACAGTTCTAGCGGCGCCGCATAAAGTCGAACAAGCCTATATACATGAGTGGGCGTGTGTCACGGTAGAATACATGCACACTTGTTTTTTTGTTTTGTTAAATAATTAGACTTTAAAATTCACTTTAGGAAGACAATACACAAGGCAAATGTGATTTTTATATAGCGCATTTTATCATTAAAATCCCATTCAACATTAATGGTGATCTGAGGGGGCAGGATAGTGCCAGTGAGGGGCCGACCTAAACAGTCTATGTGTGAAAACACCCTAACAAAGAGCCAGCTAAAGAACATCCAGAGTTGCATTCACCTGTACTGAGAAGATCTAAACGCACAGTAAAACCTCCTGATAGACTAAACCTCTGAATATTGCTGAAACATATCTTAAGTATTTGAATTATCATAAAAGTAAAGATAAAAACTAAATGTTAACAGTTGTTATTGGGATTGTAAAGCAATAATTATTGATATTGTTGTGTGATGCAGTACATCTTGTATAATGTGCTCAGTCTTAGCTTAGTATTTATCTAAAAATAAGTCATTAGTGTTTTTGTAATAACTTGATGTCTATTGGAAAGGGGATGTAGTGATAGTATATATGTGTACAGTACAGAACCTAACCCCTAGGTGTCAGTAGCATAACAATTATCTGTAGAGTATACAGCTGAAGAGTGAGAAGACTACAAGAACACCTGTGTTGTGATTAATGCCGTGTACCTGCTGAGTGAGCCTCACATGAATAAAAGATCATTGGTTACGCACTGTTTTCTTTATTGAAATAAGAAACATAGACCCTAGAGCAGTGGTTCTCAACTCCAGTCCTCCCCCTTTGCAAAATGTTCTAAATGTCTCCCTATATGAAACACCTCACTCCACTCAGTAGGCTCCTTCCAGAATGGCCCTGTCCCAAATGGCACACTCCGGACTTGTGGTCCTCCTCAGAGTCCACACTTTGATGACATCACGTAGTCCAGACTTTAGGGACCCTTGATGCGAGTCCACGTGGGTGCACCTAAGTCGTATTTTGGGACAGACTCGAGCGTCACACCAGAAATAGGTTGAGAAATTGCCCGTCAGTGTGAACTCCTCCCTTCCGTCGTCTGATTGGTCTGATTGCTCTTTCGCAAGGACTTCTGGGTTGGTAAAGTGTGCGAAACCTGCTGCAGTGCGGGCTTCGCTGAAGACCGCATCAAGGGGGCAAAGGAGGCGCTGATGAGCACACTTCAAAGCGTAAAAATGACAGACGGGACACCCTACAGACTCGTAGCCTAAGCAAGCACGCGCAATTTAAGGCCACAAGACCGAAAGTCCACATGAAGTACGCCATTTGGGACAGGGCCAATGTTTAAAACTTTTCCTTAATTAACACACTTACAAGCTGATGAACTGAATCATGTGTGTTTTATATAAGGAGACATCTAAAATGTTCTGGGAGGAGGGGCCCGAGGACTGGAGTTGAGAACCACTGCCCTAGAGGATTAACAAATATACTAAAAGTTTTAAAATTATGAAAATAATATTAAAAGTGTTAATACATACCTTCTGTATTTCAACATGGAATTTTTATAAGAGTGTACATACAGTAAACCATTCCAAAAATATATAATTTTGTCTTTTCTATATCACAAAAACAGCTTTTATCAATTACTTTACATATTAATTGAGAGCACAATTACAAGGGTAGCATCTATGGACTCTCAGAAAAAAGGTAAAAAAAGCTGTCACTGAGATGGAACCTTTGAAAAAGGTCCTGATATGTACCATTTTGGTACAGATATGTAAATTTGAGGTACCAATATCCACCTTTTGGGTACGTTTAAAAGAAGATGCTGAAATATTTTTTAATAATTTTTTATGGTTTCACTTCACAACCTTTCGGCATGCCCATTACACTGACCTGCAGATCCCCCGTCTCCATGTATACAAATATTCTCATATAAGTCAATTATCAATTATTTAAAAAAAACTATATTCCATTAAAAATTTTTGTTTTTAATTTCTTGGTGACTTTAATATCACACAATGAAACATGTTGTTCATACACACCTTAAAAAATGATAATAAATTGTTGTATATGATTGTGTTTTTTAAAACTACAGATTAAAGAGCCTCATCAAGGGAAGCATCCGAATTCAAGATGTAAATCCTGCTCGATATCGTCTAAATACAACAACAGATAATCTGAATCAATCTAAGTCCTACAGAAAAATCAGCTTTGGTGAAAGAGACGAAAAGAAACGTCATAAAATCATACTGATGGTGGGAGAAACAGGCACTGGAAAAACAACTCTCATTAATGCTATGATCAACTACATCTGTGGTGTTAAGAGAGAAGACAAAGTTTGGTTTGAGATCACAGACGATCAGAGCGACAGATCATCAGTTCACAGTCAGACCTCTGATGTCATTATCTATGGTGTTTATTTACAAGAAACTTCAGTTGATTTAACAATCATTGATACACCAGGATATGGAGACACTCGTGGAGCTGATCGTGATATAGAGATTGCAGAGCATTTATTACGTTTATGTACATCTGAAGATGTGATCAGTGAAATCAATGCAGTGTGTTTTGTGATGAAGGCAGATCAAAATCGACTCTCTGAGAGACAACACTACATATTTGATGCTGTTCAGTCTTTATTTGGTAAAGATATTGTTGATAACATTGTGTTACTCTTCACACACTCAGATGGAGCTCGTCCTAAAAATGCCCTGACAGCCGTCAAAGAAGCTAAAATCAAGTGTGCTGTAGATGAGAAGTATCAGCCGATCTATTTTCTGTTTGACAACTGTCAGGAACAAACATTTGATGAAGAAGAACAAACAATCTATGATCAAGCATGGGATCTAAGTTTTAGAGGAATAGCAGTTTTTTTTAACTTTCTTGACATGATACAACCTAAAACCTTGGAGTTGACTCACGACGTTTTGATAATACAGCAACAATTTCGGCCAAACATCTCCAAACTACAATCCCATGTTCAAAAGATGAAAGAAAAGCAAAATAAGCTGAAACAAACTGAAGAAGATCTAGAAAAACACAAGCAACATATCAAAGAAAATAAAAATTTTGAATATGAAGTTGAAGTGCCCTACAAAGAAAAGGTTGATATCAATCCTGCTGTAGCCAAACAGGCGATGTGCTGCACCGTCTGTAAGGAGAACTGTCACTATCCTGGATGCTGGTGGATCTGTGATATCTCAGGATGTAGCGTGATGAAAAATAATCACTGCTTAGTCTGCACAAAGAAATGTCAGTACAGCAATCACGCCAGAGAAGCTAAAATATATGAAACAAAGACAAAGACTGAGACAAGAACGTATGAAGATTTAAAGAAAAAATATGAAGACAAAATAAAAGACCGTCTCTCTATGATCAACAAGTTGAAGGAAGAACTACAGGAATTAGAGAAAGAGAAAATCAAGCTGGTGATTGAAGCTTACAACTGTGTGAAGTCTCTGGAGATGATCGCACTCAACACATATTCTCTGTTCACACTTCAGCACATGGAGTTTCTCATTGAGAAGATGAAAGAAATCAAAGAGCCTGAAAAAGCTAAAGCTCTGGAAGACATCAAGAGAAAGTAAAACGAGCAGCATCTGTATACATGTAAATCCCGATGATTTTAATGTGTATTCTGCAAAACATAGATAATGTACTTGCACCTAAGGGCTGTTTCATAAAACTTGATTACATTAAGTCTGGATTATTGCCGGTGGATTTTGTTTCATAAAACAAACTTGAAGTTCATCGCCGGTTACTATGGAAACTTAAACTTGGAAACTAGCCTGGTCCGGGGCAGCCTAACTGTCAGGTTAAGCCACAGTTGTTGCTTAACTAGACTTCCACTAACACTGAACTGTGAATGCAGTGATATTACAGCTGACCCTTTGACATTTTATTTGACTTGATTAACCTTGATTAAAAATCAACTTATATATTCAATTTGATAAATTCTGTTACAATAATAATTCATACAATATAGACATGTGTTTCATAATATGGTATGTTATAGGCCTATCAAATATTTAATATAAATTATAATCTTAACTACCCAATATAAGGATAATAGCCACAGCAGTACAATTTGAACAATTATTTTGTTAAAGAAGTGACCAAAAATGTTGCATCTAAATCCATATAATTGCAGTGTATTGATGAAATATATATATATTAATTCAGATTGTCTGTCATACAGAAAGGAGATTTAATTGGATCATTGGATTTTTTTATGCTTGGTGTGCATAGAAATGCACATTATTTTAAAGATCTACAGTATTTGTATTTTTCTCTAGTTGATAAATTTGTCTTAAATGTAAAAAATTCTTTATGGTGTCTGCATGTCTGTAGGAACACAATATAATGATGTGATGGTATGCTCTTGGCATTTTGTTGTAATGAGTTAAAACTCTTTTTTTTTGCCTGTGATCCCAGAGAAGATTGTTAGTGTCCTGCAGACAATAATTGTTCACCACACAAGTAGGGCTTCAGACTTACAGTATAAATGTGCTTATACCTCAGGCTTCTCTTCAACTGATCCTCACCCTGAAACCATTCATAAAACTCTGTTTATCTATCAACACCTAACACTACATTGTTAAAAATTCTGTAGAAATGACAATATTACTGTCAGCTGTTTGCCAGTAACTTACTGTAGATTTAACAACAGGTTATCTTATTTACTGGCAACAGTTTGTTCAAAGTTAAATGAACATTAAACATTAACAAGTCTTTTTATTTACAGAATAAAACTATAAAATATCAGCCTCATGCCAGTAAATAACATACATTTAAATCTACATAAGTTTCTGGGAAACAGCTGCATAACTACAGCTAACAGTGTGATAATAAACCAGTGGTTTAAAATCTCTCATACTCCCAGGGTTTAACATGATGACTTGTGGCTTTATACGCACGCATAATTTGCCATCAAAAATGTTTTAAGTAACATGTCATGTAATAATGATTGGTCAAGAATATATGTAACATATATCATTTTACACAATCATTCCTTGTACTACTGTTAATTCAGAAATGCAGATGCTGTTCACCCATCATGCTCTCAGTGACCCCATTTTTTTCTTTCAAGAACAACAGTTCATCTGCAGGAGTAAAGCTGTGCTGCTGATAGATGTCAGTGCTCTCCTCACTGCTAGTCAACATATTTGGCAGCTAACATCATGAGATTAGACACTTCTAGCATATGATTATACTTAAATCAACTACACTTCTTATGAACAATATATTCACGTTTTATTTTCACAGTTAGTTTTTTGTCCACTCAAGTTGCTGCTTTTGAAATGTACCCCCAAATAAAAATAAATAAATTTAAGTTACCTTTAAAGTTAAATGTATTAAAATCATTCATCTGCTAAATATTTATTATATAGGTTACTTAGTAACCTACAAATTGTCTTTTAAAAGTTAAGATCTGTTTTATATTTAAAAAGTAGGCTACAGTATATAAAAAAATACAGAAAAAGTAGAAGCAAAACATGACCATTTATGGGGATTGAACCCGGATCGCTGAATGCGCTGTTGAGAGCCTTACCACTAGGCTGTCATTTCTGAGGTTGTTTCAGACTTTCATGTGATCGTTTTAAAATAGGACAATAGATTTTAATTCAGTTCCTGCATGAAAGGATTTAATCCATAAGGACTTTCCAACTATTTTATGGGTTTGTTTATTGCAGCAGTATTATAATTTTCAGTCAGTAGTAAATTCTTCATACATTTTTATCACAAATTACCGCTTTCTCTGTAACTTTGATTGGTTTGATCCAGGCTCGACCTCTAAAGCTGCTCAAGCTCTTTATGTTATAGCCTATATAATAACGTATTCGGCTTCGGGCAGATCCAGGCAGAATAATATTCACAGTGCAATATTTGCTACTGGCTGTATGAGTACATGACTAAAATGGCTTGTTTTTAGTCACATGTTTGTATTGAGGACAGTCACGCGTGTTTGGGAAGTAACAATGCTTTTACGTAAGTAGATTTTTCAGTATTTCCACCCCTGCAAATATGACTCTTGCAGATATAATAGAGAGTAAGCCAACATTTTTATATTTTTCCATAAACCTTCGAATAATAACAAAAAAATGTTAAATATAGTTGTAGAAACGTCTTGGTTACGTATGTAACCCACATTCCCTGAAGGAAGGGAACGGAGACGTCACGTCGTGACCGACGAATTGGGAACTCGCTTAGAGAGACCAATCTGCTTCGTTTACTACTAAAACGCCAATGAACTTGGCATTGAGGTATTTGCATAATGCCGGCGCCGCTCCGCCAGGTGCGTATATAAGCCGCAGGTGCAAAATAGGGAAATTAGCTTCATTTCGCTGAGAAAGCCGGAAAGTGTGACCGGCCGTAACAGCAGGGAGCAGCCCTGTGGCGACGGGACGTGACGTCTCCGTTCCCTTCCTTCAGGGAACGTGGGTTACATACGTAACCAAGACGTTCCCTTTCAGTCGGTCACTACGACGTCACGTCGTGACCGACGAATTGGGAATCCCTACCAAAACGCCACTGAGGGCTGACCTCTTCCAGTGTCTGCGTAAAGCCCTCCGGTTCCACTTAAGGATAAGGAGAATTAGGTTTTAAGGCAGAAGGCCGGGCACTAGATGTTCCTTTAACCCCACAGTAGTGCCAGCGACTGGGAAGCGCCCTATCTGAGCGGTATAGGGACGCTGCGGAAGCCACCGCCCCGTTAAGGGCTATTGGTGGGCGAAAGTATAAATGACAGCCGTGGCTGTGTAAGCAAAGCAGTGCTCTGCTGAGGGAAACGTGGGCTAGTAGGATTAACCCTACGGAAAAATACTCACAAAGGAACCCGGTGGGACGCAATGTGGATGCCCGAGCCAAACACAGGTTCGCGAGGATGCAGCTAGTGAGAGGCTGGCAGCGGATGCTCCGCAACATCAGGCTGCCAAGGCAGCGGAGGAAGGCAAAACAAATTATTATGCGTTTTTGCCTCGATGGCCTTCCATACTGAGCTCAGTTTGGAGCAGCAGTCGGAGGCTGCAAGCCGACCTACGAGCCTGTTCTCTGTGCTTCCCCTAACGAGGAAAGTACACAAGAGGAGACAGGCTCGACACGAACACTGTAAAACCTAATGAACGTGTTAGGTGTCGCCCAACCAGCAGCTCTGCCGATGTCTGTTAGCGAGGAACCACGAGCGAGTGCCCAAGATGAGGCAACACTTCTAGTGGAGTGAGCTCTCAATTTAAATGGACATGGGGTGCCCTGCGGATTATAAGCAAGGGCGATAGTGTCTACAATCCAATGAGACATCCTCTGCTTAGTGACAGCTTTCCCTCTCTGCTGACCACCGTAACAAACAAAGAGCTGCTCTGAAGTCCTGAGGCTTTGTGTGCGATCCACGTAGAGGCGTAAAACTCGTACGGGACATAATAAAGCCATGGTTGGGTCTGCCTCCTCCGGGGGCAGCGCTTGCAAGCTCACCACCTCTCTGAAGGGAGTGGTGGGAACTTTGGGCACGTAGCCTGGTCTGGGTCTCAGTGAGACAGCAGGACCAAACTGAAGGCACGAATCGTCAACAGAGAATGCATATAAATCCCTTACTCTCTTCACGGAGGCCAATGCTAGCAGGGTCAGAGTTTTCATTGACAAAAACTTCAGACTCGCAGACTGCAAAGGCTCAAATGGGAGACCTGAAAGCTTCAGCACCATGGACAGGTCTCAGGAGGAAAGAGGGGGGCGCGAGGGGTTTAGCCTGCGAGCGCCTCTTTAATTGTAATAACCAAATCATGCTGGCCAACTGATCTGCCGTTGATAAGTGAGTGATGAACAGAAATAGCGGCGATATCAACTTTAATGGCGGAGGGACAGCCTACCATCTAACCTATGTTGAAAATATAAAAGCACAATGTTAATGGGCATTCTCTGGGGTCCTCCCGTTGCGAAAAGCACCAGGTGACGAAAAAAAAAAAGGTTTCATTTAAGCGCGTAAGCCCGTCTTGTGGACGGTGCTCGTACCGCGTCGATGGTGTTAGATACCGCTTGCGATAAATCACCTAAACCTTGCGCGCGCTCAACGACCATACATGGAAATCCCACAGGTCGGGGTGCGAGTGCCAAATGTGCCCCTTCCTTGAGAAAGAAAGTCCTTCTTCAGGGGAATTCGCCAGGGAGGGGCTGTCGCGAGGAGCATTAACTCTGAAAACCAATTCCTGGTCGTCCAGTACGGGGCGACTAATAAAAGGCTCTCCTCGTCCTGCCTGACTTTGCACAGTGTCTGTGCGATTAAGCTCACTGGAGGGAATGCGTATTTGCGCGTCCCCCGCGGCCAGCTGTGTGCCAACGCATCCACGCCGAGGCTGCCCTCGGTTAGTGAATAAAACAGGCGACAGTGGGTATCGTCCGGTGACGAAAATAGATCTCTGCGCACGACCGAACTTCTTCCAAATTAGCTGGACCGTCTGGGGGTGGAGTCGCCATTCGCCGGGTGCGCAGCTCGGGAAAGCGCGTCTGCCGCTGTATTGAGCGAACCCGGGATGTAAATGGCACGAAGGGACCTCAGATGCTTCTGACTCCAAAGAAGGAGATGACGAGCGAGATGCGACAGGTGACGAGAGCGCAAAAACCGCCTTACCGGTAAATAACGCAACAGTCGCAATGTTGTCGGTGTCGGCTAATACATCCTTCCCTCGCATCTCCATAGCGGAGCGTACAAGTCCCAGATATACAGCGCACCGCTCGCGGCAGTTGGGGTGCTAAGCACACCCCTGAGACTGCAAGCCCGTCATACGTGGCTGCTCATCCCGTGCTGGGGGCATCGTATGTGCTACAGAATGCCAGGAGACCCGACTCAGGGGCATATCTTGTTATCAGAAATGCTGGGTCTGACCACGGGGTAAAATAGAAATGACACGCAGGTGTAATGGTTACACGGTGTATGCCGTTGCGCCACGCTCTCCTCGAGACTCGATCGTAAAACCAATGCTGAAGCGGTCTCATATGAAGCAGCTCGAGCAGTGTCACAGCTGCAGCTGCTGCCATATGTCCAGGAGCTTCTGAAATTGTTTCAGAGGGACCGCGTACTTCCCTCGAACTAAACCGAGGCAAGTCAGAACTGACTGGTTGTGCGCTCTTGTAAAACACGCCAATTAGTCAATCGAGTCTATTTCCATACTGAGAAAGGATCCTCTGCACGGGGCAAAGTTGCTCTTTTCCCAGTTGACCTGATGATATAAACGAGCGAGATGCCGAAGCATTAAATCTCTGTGTTCGCGCACGTCTGCCAAGAACGAGCTATATAAGTTCACGTAAATATAAGCAGAATGCGAACAACGCTCTCTCTCTCTGAGAATTTAATGCCGTGACTAGCACTTTCATGGAGACACGGGGAGAGAGAGACAGCTCGAATGGTGTACTTAGTATTAATATGCCCACCCCACGAACGCAGAGCGAAAAACGGTCTAAGGCGAGGGGAGATGGACACATGAAGTACACGTCTACAGGTCCAAGGCTGCAACCGATCTAAATATTAAAATACGAGCTTCGGCGTATCATCCTAAAGGATCACATTTGTAGAGCCGGTGCGTAAATAAATCGGTCGTAACCCACCGCGTGTTTTGGGTACTATGAGATAAAGGCTGGAAAAACCCTATCATCATCTCGGTAAGAGGGACCGGCTCGAAACGTCCTTCGCCAGCAGGACATCGACTTTTGCACGCAGTACATGTGCATCGGACGCTTTCACTATAGTGAAACGAATGCCCGAGAATTTGGGGGAGTGCCAGTAATTGTATTTCGTAACCGAGGCGGATAGTGCGTGAAACCCAATGAGACGGGCTGGGAACTGAAGCGAAGCATCCAGGGACCGTACCAGGAGAATTAACGACACTACCGAAGTACCCGCGGTGGGGCAGCGAAGCGAGACAGGTAGGACTGCCGGTGCGTCTGCTGTGACAGCATAAACATCTACAGTATGTGTGTGTGTGACACTGACCTGAGCCCGCTGAGGGTGACGGTCGTCTGGTCTCCTGCGCGGAGAACGCAGACTCCGGAAAAACACCCGCTGGCGATAGAGGAGAGGTAGGGTGAGCTGGTGTGCCCGCCCACGGCTCTCTCGATCCTCTGGAGACCTGGAGAGGGAAGAGGAATGCACTCTTATGTGTGGTTAAGTGGGTACCGGCTGGATAGCCGGTGGAACAGATGCAAACCAAGGATTTTCCACCCGACCCTCTACCGGGGGAAGGAGCGAATCACCGTCTCCTGAAGAGTGATCCTCTGCCACTCCGGGTCGCCCGTCTCTGGCCACAAACTCCCGATTTTCACGGGAAGCGGCTAAGCGGGCGGGGCGAGCTGCTGACGACCGGTTCCCCTGCGCTGCCGAGATGGGGTCCGAGGAGGGGAACAGAGGTGGCCGCCGCAGGACGTTGACGGCGAGAGGCAGACTGAGGAGCCGGCGTTGGTGGACCAAGGGCAGCTCTCTTCCGCCGGGGCACGACCTATGAGATCGCCTCAGTCTGCGCAGCGGAGCTGTACGCTCCCCGGGCTCGCCGAAGAGGCCGGTCTGTGAGACAGGAGCATTCAGGAAGTTGTTCTCGTCTGCGTCCGTCATGTAAGCCAGACACAGCCAAAGGTGGCGATCTTGAACCACTGTGGTGGACATCGCACGACTGAAGGTCGCGGCCTCCCTCGTAAATATCTAAAGCCTTCGCTTGGTGAACCTGCAGCAACGTTATTGCGTGCAGGGCTGAAGCCGCGTCTCCGCATGCCTGATGGGCAGCGCCCGTAACCGGACGACTGCCTATACAAACACGGGAGGGAAGGGTTGGGTGGTCCCTCCAGGAACGCAGCTGCATCGCAACCCCCCGCTCCACTGAAGGGATCCCCGTCCTTAGCACTCCATTGGTGAGGGAGGTGAGGGGTGAAAGCTGAACGGCCGAGATGGCCGCAAATCACGTCAGCTCTTCGTGCCGTCGGGAAAGGCAGGCACAGGAGGTGAGGACCGTAGAGGCCCGGGCAGCTCCGAAGTATCAATCATGTGGGCGAAACGGTTCGGGCGGAGAGGGGTTAACCCACCGTCTCCGCCACTCGTGCGGGCACGCCCGCCATCTCCGGGACGACTCCGCCTCGGAGGGAAAAAATGGGCACCCCTCTGATGCTGCAGAACTGACGGGACCAGAAGGAGGTCCAATGGATTCGGCAGAAATCGCAGAACACGACTCTGCAGTCTCCACCGGAGCCTCAACCGGCTGAGGATGAGAAGGCCGGTAGGTGAAGGACGCATCCTCCGTCCTACTCAGCGTAGTGATGCGAAGAACGTCCTGCGAGCACTTGACAGCCGCACCACGGCGGCGTTCAGCACTGCAAAGGCGCGGACGTCGTTCCCGTAGAAACGACAGTCGTCTCCGCAATCCAAGAGGGTTATGCTCTCACAGAGAGAACAAAAGCTCTCCACGAACGCAGCCTCGGAGTGCTCGATGCCCAAGCACGAAGACAGCGCTCGTGACCGTCACTGGAATCCCTGTACTTCTCACATCCAAGATCGCACAGAGAAAAAGCTATCCTGAAAAGGACGCTGATCTCCGAATATACGAGAGAGTGGCTGTCTTTAAAAAGACACAGAGCTCTCACGTATCACTCTTTTAGGGAAATCACTCTATAGGTGCTCAGCTGGTGATGCGCACAGGGAGAGGCAACGCACACACTAAACTCAAAACAAAAAAGATGCAGAGCAGTGGAATACTGCGAGCGTCCGCTGTGGTAGTACTGCTTGTCAAACCAACTTCAGCAACCGTTCCCAGAAGAGCAGATAGTAGCTTCTCAGTAGCAGATATTGCCGGCTTTCGAAGCGAAAAAGCTAATTTCCCTATTTTGCACCTGCGGCTTATATACGCACCTGGCGGGGCGGCGCCGGCATTATGCAAATACCTCAATGCCAAGTTCATTGGCGTTTTAGTAGTAAACGAAGCAGATTGGTCTCTCTAAGCGAGTTCCCAATTCGTCGGTCACGACGTGACGTCGTAGTGACCGACTGAAAGGGAACTATATGCCTAATACATCCCCAACACCCCTTTCATTTCATCAGCAATGGACTGTTCCAAAAGTTCGCTCTGAGGTTGCCAGGTAACGGAGCGGGAGAGAGAACCGTATAGCGGAGTTGGCTGCACGTTGTAAATAGTTTATAGACCGAAACAGGTGGATTAAGAGCCAAATTATTGAAGTGTTTATTGATTATGTATACGTGTGCGTGCATCACGATGTAAGTAATCAGATATATGTATATAAGTAACTTTATGGGACGTTTACATATTATAGTTATGACTGGTGTGATAACTTGCAGATGTTTTCACTTAAAACTGTTATTCGATGATAATATATCCAATCAACTATTACTTAATCCGGTTAGCATTCTTGTTATGTATATAAGTTTATATTTATTCATTTAAAATCAAAATGCTTCTTTAGACTAACAACGCACATGCGCTCTAAGTTTTGCATAATATCAGCGCCATTGCACGTGCACGACAGAGACAAGCACGTGAACTGTGCATGCACATAAATAACGCACTTTCTACTTGTTTGTGTTTAAGTTTATAGTTTAAGTAATTATAATTGAAGTATAAATGCCGAGTTGTAGTGTGTTAGTTGTTATTCATTATTAATCTGTTTACTAGTGGATTTATTTAAAGGACCAGTATGTAGGATTGTGGCCAAAACTGGTATTGCAATAATAAAACTTGTGGCTAAAACTGGTACTGCAATCACACAACTGGTGGCCAATACACAAAATGACAACATAAACATCAGTTGAGGGCTGCAACTTCACTTTTTAAATGACAATATCCTGGCCAGATCACTGTTGTGAGTGATATAAGTATTTGAAATGAAAATGATTTCTTAATGTCTAGTGACATATCAGGGCCATTTTATGATTAATTGATTTAAATTTCTTACATACTGTTCCTTTAACCGTTGTAATATTTACTTAAATATTCATGTTTGTACTTTATTGATCTGTTTCAGAACCACACATTTCTTATTCAATAAACAAACCTACATTTCTTGAGATATCGTTGTCTTGACCAGCAACCTGTAGCCTTCAGCAATCCAACCAGTGGTTGACAAAGAGATTTTACAATAGTAAACGTATATATTATATATTTATTATTGAAATATATTTTAATATTTTTCATATAATTCCACAAATTCTATTCCCCAAACTCAGAGTAATAAAACATAGGCCTAAATAAGAAACATTATTGCAAAATTGTTCTCGACTGTGTGTATATCACCTTGTAACTTGTGTATAGATTCACCGGTTCTTGCCATGAATATACTCAAGAGATGTTAGAATGCCTTAATAAATATATAAATGAATAGTAAATAAACGAAGCCAATTAGGCTACCTAAAACATTCAAAACATAATTTCCACAGAAAAGATTATAGAGATTTATTGTAAATATATGAATACATTTTATAAGTAATGTCAATATATTCATTATATTCCTTTTCAGTTGGTGTTGCAACCCTACCTCAAGGCATTCTGTGGTATAATTACGAAATATTTCATATTTATTCGTATTCATGGACACGCTTTTCTGCTTTTTTCGTGTCACCACATTTATTTCTATAAATAGTTTTTCATGTCCCGGCTCACACGACTTTATTTTTAATGTCATTTTAAGTATTGTTTTTCCTGTTTATTTTCTATTTTTAAATTATTGCTTGGGGTTGGGGTTAGATTTGGGGTTTGGGTTAGGATGTAATTTTATGTATTGGTATTGCAAAACTATGAAAATCATAGCAGATTTTTTTGTTAGTATTCGAAGGTTTATGGAGAAGTATAAAAGATAGGCTACTTGTGCAATAGTCATATTTGCATAAGTGGGAATACTAAAAAATCTAATTACGGAAAAGTACTGTCATACTTCCCAAACATGCAGTGTGACTGTACTAAATACAAATCTTTGACTAAAAAGAAGCCATTTAAAAAGTACTCATGAGTATAGCCATGGCAAATATTGTACCTCGTGAATTCCGCTTGTTAATGTACCATGTCATTTGCAAATGTATCTTTCATTCATGTTTTTTTGTTGTTGGTGCTAACACATAAGCCTTGTTATTTACCACACAGCAAATATCATTGTGTGTTTATTAAATCACGTGTACTGTAAGAGATTGAATCAATCCAATATTGATTTGATTCAACATCAATTCTTCATAAAACAAATAAATCCGGCAAAAATGTGCCAAAGCTATCTGTTGCACTGTGTTGAAGCATCCACCAAACTACTTGCTTTTACAAAAATCTTAAAGTTATGGTCCCATAACAATACAGTTACAGACATTGCATTTTAACCATATTTGAGGGTCTATATCTCAGTTGCCCTCTGGGGTGCGTTTAATATTTCACAACAGGGCCACACTCAGTGCCCCGTCTATCACCATGCCAAACATCAGACTTATTTACACCAGCAATTTTAAGTTATGGTCCCATAAACTTGGCTTTTTTGACAATACAGTTAATAGACATTGCATATTTAACTCTATTTGAGGTGCTTTATCCCAGTTGCCCTCTGGGGTGCGTTTAATATTTCAATGCAGGGTCACAGTCAGTTCCCCTTTCTATCACCATGCCAAACATCAGACTTATTTACAGCAGCATTTTAAAGTTATGGTCCCATAAACTTAGCATTTTTGACAATACAGTTACAAACACTGCATTTTAACCAAAATTGAGGTGCTATATCCCAGTTGCCGTCTGGGGTGCGTTTAATATTTCACTGCAGGGTCACACTCAGTGCCCCTGTCTATCACCATGCCAAAAATCCCACTTATTTACAGCAGCATTTTAAAGTTGTGGTCCCATAAACTTCGCATTTTTGACAATATAGTTACAAACACTGCATTTTAAACAAATTTGAGGTGCTATATCCCAGTTGCCCTCTGGGGTGCGTTTAATATTTCAATGCAGGGTCACAGTCAGTGCTCCTGTCTATCACCATACCAAAAATCACACTTATTTACAGCAGCATTTTAAAGTTATGGTCCCATAAACTTGGCATTTTTGACAATACAATTACAACATTGCATTTGTACCATATTTGTGGTGCTATATCTCAGTTGCCCTCTGGGGTGCGTTTAATATTTCACTGCAGGGTCACACTCAGTGCCCCTGTCTATCACCATGCCAAAAATCCCACTTATTTACAGCAGCATTTTAAAGTTATGGTCCCATAAACTTCGCATTTTTGACAATATAGTTACAAACACTGCATTTTAAACAAATTTGAGGTGCTATATCCCAGTTGCCATCTGGGGTGCGTTTAATATTTCAATGCACGGTCACAGTCAGTGCTCCTGTCTATCACCATACCAAAAATCACACTTATTTACAGCAGCATTTTAAAGTTATGGTCCCATAAACTTGGCATTTTTGACAATACAATTACAACATTGCATTTGTACCATATTTGTGGTGCTATATCTCAGTTGTCCACTGGGCTGCGTTTAATATTTCACTGCAGGCTCACACTCAGTGCCCCTGTCTATTACCATGCCGAACATCAGACTTATTTACAGCAGGATTTTAAAGTTATGGTCCCATAAACTTCGCATTTTTGACAATATAGTTACAAACACTGCATTTTAACCAAAATTCAGGTGCTATATCCCAGTTGCCCTCTGGGGTGCGTTTAATATTTCACTGCAGGATCACACTCCGTGCCCCTGTCTATTACCATGCCAAAAATCACACTTATTTACAGCAGCATTTTAAAGTTATGGTCCCAGAAACTTAGCATTTTTGACAATACAGTTACAAACACTGCATTTTAACCAAAATTCAGGTGCTATATCCCAGTTGCCCTCTGGGGTCCGTTTAATATTTCACTGCAGGCTCACACTCAGTGCCCCTGTCTATTACCATGCCAAACATCAGACTTATTTACAGCAGGATTTTAAAGTTATGGTCCCATAAACTTCGCATTTTTGACAATATAGTTACAAACACTGCATTTTAACCAAAATTCAGGTGCTATATCCCAGTTGCCCTCTGGGGTGCGTTTAATATTTCACTGCAGGATCACACTATGTGCCCCTGTCTATTACCATGCCAAAAATCACACTTATTTACCGCAGCATTTTAAAGTTATGGTCCCATAAACTTAGCATTTTTGACAATACAGTTACAGACATTGCATTTTAACCATATTTGAGGTGCTTTATCTCAGTTGTCCTCTGGAGTGCGTTTAATATTTCACTGCAGGGTCACACTCAGTGCCCCTTTCTATCACCGTGCCAAGCATCAGACTTATTTACAACAGCATTTTAAAGTTATGGTCCCATAAACTTGACAATTTTGAACATACAGTTGCAGACATTGCATTTTGGCCATGTTTGTGGTGTTGTGTCTCGGTTGTTCTCTGGGGTGCGTTTAATATTTCACTGCAGGGTCACAGTCAGTTCCCGTTTCTATCACCATGCCAAACATCAGACTTATTTACAGCAGCATTTTAAAGTTATGGTCCCATAAACTTCGCATTTTTGACAATATAGTTACAAACACTGCATTTTAAACAAATTTGAGGTGCTATATCCCAGTTGCCCTCTGTGGTGCGTTTAATATTTCAATGCAGGGTCACAGTCAGTGCTCCTGTCTATCACCATACCAAAAATCACACTTATTTACAGCAGCATTTTAAAGTTATGGTCCCAGAAACTTAGCATTTTTGACAATACAGTTACAAACACTGCATTTTAACCAAAATTGAGGTGCTATATCCCAGTTGCCCTCTGGGGTGCGTTTAATATTTCACTGCAGGCTCACACTCAGTGCCCCTGTCTATTACCATGCCAAAAATCACACTAATTTACAGTAGCATTTTAAAGTTATGGTCCCATAAACTTAGCATTTTTGACAATACAGTTACAGACATTGCATTTTAACCATATTTGAGGTGCTATATCTCAGTTGTCCTCTGGGGTGTGTTTAATATTTCACTGCAGGGTCACACGCAGTGCCCCTGTCTATCACCATGCCAAACATCAAACTTATTTACAGCAGCATTTTAAAGTTATGGTCACATAAACTTGGCAATTTTCACAATACAGTTAATAGACATTGCATATTTAACCATTTTTGAGCTGCTATATCTCAGTTGCCCTCTGGGGTGCGTTTAATATTTCAATGCAGGGTCACAGTCAGTTCTCCTGTCTATCAACATACCAAAAATCACACTTATTTACAGCAGCATTTTAAAGTTATGGTCCCATAAACTTAGCATTTTTGACAATACAGTTACAAACACTGCATTTTAACCAAATTTGAGGTGCTATATCCCAGTTGCCCTCTGAAGTGCGTTTAATTTTTCAATGCAGGGTCACAGTCAGTGCACCTGTCTATCAACATACCAAAAATCACACTTATTTACAGCAGCATTTTAAAGTTATGGTCCCATAAACTTGGCAATTTTCACAATACAGTTAATAGACATTGCATATTTAACCATTTTTGAGCTGCTATATCTCAGTTGCCCTCTGGGGTGCGTTTAATATTTCAATACAGGGTCACAGTCAGTTCTCCTGTCTATCAACATACCAAAAATCACACTTATTTACAGCAGCATTTTAAAGTTATGGTCCCATAAACTTAGCATTTTTGACAATACAGTTACAAACACTGCATTTTAAACAAATTTGAGGTGCTATATCCCAGTTGCCCTCTGGGGTGCGTTTAATTTTTCAATGCAGGGTCACAGTCAGTGCGTCTATCACTATACCAAAAATCACACTTATTTACAGCAGCATTTTAAAGTTACGGTCCCATAAACTTGGCATTTTTGACAATACAGTTACAGACATTGCTTTTGTACCATATTTGTGGTGCTATATCTCAGTTGTCCTCTGGGGTGCGTTTAATATTTCACTGCAGGGTCACACGCAGTGCCCCTGTCTATCACCATGCCAAACATCAGACTTATTTACAGCAGCATTTTAAAGTTATGGTCACATAAACTTGGCAATTTTCACAATACAGTTAATAGACATTGCAAATGTAACACAATTTGAGGTGCTATATCTCAGTTGCCCTCTGGGGTGCGTTTAATATTTCACTGCAGGTTCACACTCAGTGCTCCTGTCTATCACCATACCAAAGATCAGACTTATTTACATCAGCATTTTAAAGTTATGGTCCCATAAACTTGGCATTTTTGACAATACAATTACAACATTGCATTTGTACCATATTTGTGGTGCTATATCTCAGTTGTCCTCTGGGGTGCGTTTAATATTTCACTGCAGGGTCACACTCAGTGCCCCTTTCTATCACCGTGCCAAGCATCAGACTTATTTACAACAGCATTTTAAAGTTATGGTCCCATAAACTTGGCATTTTTGACAATACAGTTACAGACATTGCTTTTTAATCATATTTGTGGTGCTATAGAGCAGTGGTTCCCAACCTTTTTAGCCCTAAGTACCCCCACAGCCCTATCAGTAAGGCTCAAGTACCCCTTCATCGAAACTAAACCAAAGTTGTGTTTTAAAGACAAATAATTAGTAATTTTAATTAATTAATTAATTTTAAATACTAAAGTAAAAAGCACTGACTGATGAAGCATGTTTATTTCAACAAACCACTACCATTGTGATCAGTGTTTGCATTTTATCAGCTCGTTTGCATTTTAAAAGACACACCCAAAAACAGCACATTTTGCTCAGGCCTACAAAATGGCAATTTTGACATGCTATAATTAATTATCTGTAGGGTGTTTTGAGATAAAACTTCACATATGGACTCTGGGAACGCCAAAGACTTATTTTACAAATAAAAAAAATCATCATATGACCCCTTTAAGGGCCAGATTTACTAACAGCTTGCGCAAACCATCATTTCGACATTAAATAACGACTGAACTTACTAAAGACACGCAATAGATATTTAGCTCTGAAAAGGTGTTATTTTTGCGACCTTATTGCATATGCATTTGTGGAAGTTTTCCTACGTTAACATTAATGCGAGGAGAGTATTACATTTTGCCAGAGGAACATACTTTAAAATAAATATATAGTTTGCCAAGCCATGCTACTGTATGTTTAATTTGCTGGAGAAAAGAGGAGGAGAAGTCAAGAGGAAAAGTAAAATCAGGTATCTCAAAACTTATTTTACCCTTCATCTTTCGTCCTCCGGTTCATAGTGTACTTTTACTTAGCTGGAATTTCACACTCCGCAGTCCGCATTTTCATTGCGATGTCCTGCGAGGTCTCTTATTTTTGACCCTGTACTAATTTGCGCTGCTCTTAGTAGATTGCAGTGGTCATTAAAGAAATGTGCTTATGTCATTATTGTGCCTGTGTATTTTATTTGCGCCTTTGTAGTAAATCACACGCAAATTTTCAACTCCGGCGCTTATTTGGAATTGAGCTCTCACGTCCTTTTTAGTAAATGCCCTAAATTTACTAAAATCTCAATTTAAGTTACTGATAATTAAAGTGTGCAAATAATTTAAATTATTCTGTTCAAATATAAAGAGAAACAAAATGTGTTAAGGCATTCTCTATAAATACAAAAGATATCATACGGGACAAAATATGTTAGCCAAAAACAATTCAAAAGTTTTTTTGCATAATTTGAAAATGCAGCGGCAGCGGGAATGAATATTATACCATTATTTAAACATTAATTATAGTTAATAAACTTTGTGTCTTTAGAAACTATTCAGGTTCATTCAAAATAGTCAGATCGTTCTTGAGTTGGACATCGCGTTTTGGATCATGCAGCGCATTTACTCTTGACGGCTAATTATATTAATGATAAGATTAAAATTACAAAGTTGTTATTTTTACAATGCTTTCCTCACAAAAATCAATCGTAGGTCAATGACTGGACAAACGAAAGACATTTTTATTAAAAGTAAATGAGATCAAAGCAAAATGTAAATCTTTTCGCGTACCCCCAGGAAACTCTTCACGTACCCCCTGGGGTACGCGTACCCCCGGTTGGGAATCACTGCTATAGAGGACAACTGAGATATAGCACCACAAAAATGGTTAAATATGCAATGTCTATTAACTGTATTGTCAAAAATTACAAGTTTATGGGACCATAACTTTAAAATGCTGCTGTAAATGAGTCTGCTTTTTGGCATGATGATAGACAGGGGCACTGTCTGTGACCCTGCATTAAAAAATTATACGCACCCCAGAATAGCACCTCAAATATGGTTAAATATGCAATGTCTATTAACTGTATTGTCAAAAATTACAAGTTTATGGGACCATAACTTTAAAATGCTGCTGTAAATAAGTCTGATTTTTGGTATATTTATAGACAGGAGCACTGAGTGTGACCCTGCATTGAAATATTAAACGCACCCCAGAGGACAACTGAGATATAGTACCTCAAATTTGCTTAAAATGCAATGTCTGTAACTCTATTGTCAAAAAATGCCAAGTTTATGTGACCATAACTTTAAAATACTGCAGTAAATAGGTCTGTTTTTGGCATGGTGATAGACGGGGGGACTCAATGTGTGACCCTGCATTGAAATATTAAACGCACCCCAGAGGGCAACTGAGATATAGCACCTCAAATATGGTTAAAATGCAATGTCTATTATCTGTATTGTCAAAATTGCCAAGTTTATGTGACCATAACTTTAAAATGCTGCTGTAAAAAAGTCTGATTTTTGGCATGGTGATAGACGGGGGGACTCCGTGTGAGCTTGCATTGAAACATTAAACGCACCCCAGAGGGCAACTGAGATATAGCACCTCAAATTTGCTTAAAATGCAATGTCTGTAACTCTATTGTCAAAATGCCAAGTTTATGGGACCATTACTTTAAAATGCTGCTGTAAATAAGTGTGATTGTTGGTATGGTGATAGACAGGTGCACTGACTGTGACCCTGCATTGAAATATTAAACGCACCCCAGAGGGCAACTGGGATATAGCACCTCAAATATGGTTAAATATGCATTCTCTATTAACTGTATTGTCAAAAATTACACGTTTATGGGACTATAACTTTAAAATGCTGCTGTAAATTATTCTGCTTTTTGGCATGGTGATAGACAGGAGCACTGACTGTGACCCTGCAGTGAAATATTAAACGCACCCCAGAGGGCAACTCGGATATAGCACCTCAAATTTGGTTAAAATGCAGTAGTTGTAACTGTATTGTCAAAAATGCTAAGTTTATGGGACTATAACTTTAAAATGCTGCTGTAAATTATTCTGCTTTTTGGCATGGTGACAGACAGGAGCACCGACCGTGACCCTGCAGTGAAATATTAAACGCACCCCAGAGGGCAACTCGGATATAGCACCTCAAATAGAGTTAAATATGCAATGTCTATTAACTGTATTGTCAAAAATTACAAGTTTATGGGACCATAACTTTAAAATGCTGCTGTAAATAAGTCTGCTTTTTGGCATGATGATAGACAGGGGCACTGTCTGTGATTCTGCATTGAAAAATTAAACGCACCCCAGAGGGCTACTGAGATATAGCACCTCAAATATGGTTAAATATGCATTGTCTATTAACTGTATTGTCAAAAATTACAAGTTTATGGGACCATAACTTTAAAATGCTGTGGTAAATTATTCTGATTTTTGGTATATTGATAGACAGGAGCACTGAGTCTGACCCTGCATTGAAATATTAAACGCACCCCAGAGGACAACTGAGATATAGCACCTCAAATTTGCTTAAAATGCAATGTCTGTAACTCTATTGTCAAATAATGCCAAGTTTATGTGACCATAACTTTAAAATGCTGCTTTAAATAAGTGTGATTTTTGGTATGTTGATAGACAGGAGCACTGAATATGACCCTGCATTGAAATATTAAACGCACCCCAGAGGGCAACTCGGATATAGCACCTCAAATATGGTTAAATATGCAATGTCTATTATCTGTATTGTCAAAAATGCCAAGTTTATGGGACCATAACTTTAAAATGCTGCTGTAAATAAGTGTGATTTTTGGTATGGTGATAGACAGGTGCACTGACTGTGACCCTGCAGTGAAATATTAAACGCACCCCAGAATAGCACCTCAAATATGGTTAAATATGCAATGTCTATTAACTGTATTGTCAAAAATGCTAAGTTTATGGGACCATAACTTTAAAATGCTGCTGTAAATAAGTCAGATTTTTAGTATATTGATAGACAGGAGCACTGAGTGCGACCCCGCACCGAAACACCAAACGCACCCCAGAGGACAACTGAGATATAGCACCACAAATATGGTACAAATGCAATGTCTGTAACTGTATTGTCAAAAATGCCAAGTTTATGGGACCATTACTTTAAAATGCTGCTGTAAATAAGTGTGATTGTTGGTATGGTGATAGACAGGTGCACTGACTGTGACCCTGCATTGAAATATTAAACGCACCCCAGAGGGCAACTGGGATATAGCACCTCAAATATGGTTAAAATGCAGTAGTTGTAACTGTATTGTCAAACATGCTAAGTTTATGGGACCATAACTTTAAAATGCTGTCGTAAATTATTCTGATTTTTGGTATATTGATAGACAGGAGCACTGAGTGTGACCTTGCATTGAAATATTAAACGCACCCCAGAGGACAACTGGGATATAGCACCTCAAATTTGCTTAAAATGCAATGTCTGTAACTCTATTGGCAAAAAATGGCAAGTTTGTGTGACCATAACTTTAAAATACTGCAGTAAATAGGTCTGTTTTTTGGCATGGTGATAGACAGGGGGACGCAGTGTGACCCTGCATTGAAATATTAAACGCACCCCAGAGGGCAACTGAGATATAGCACCTCAAATATGGTTAAAATGCAATGTCTATTAACTGTATTGTCAAAAATTACAAGTTTATGGGACCATAACTTTAAAATGCTGTGGTAAATTATTCTGATTTTTGGTATATTGATAGACAGGAGCACTGAGTCTGACCCTGCATTGAAATATTAAACGCACCCCAGAGGACAACTGAGATATAGCACCTCAAATTTGCTTAAAATGCAATGTCTGTAACTCTATTGTCAAATAATGCCAAGTTTATGTGACCATAACTTTAAAATGCTGCTTTAAATAAGTGTGATTTTTGGTATGTTGATAGACAGGAGCACTGAATATGACCCTGCATTGAAATATTAAACGCACCCCAGAGGGCAACTCGGATATAGCACCTCAAATATGGTTAAATATGCAATGTCTATTATCTGTATTGTCAAAAATGCCAAGTTTATGGGACCATAACTTTAAAATGCTGCTGTAAATAAGTGTGATTTTTGGTATGGTGATAGACAGGTGCACTGACTGTGACCCTGCAGTGAAATATTAAACGCACCCCAGAATAGCACCTCAAATATGGTTAAATATGCAATGTCTATTAACTGTATTGTCAAAAATGCTAAGTTTATGGGACCATAACTTTAAAATGCTGCTGTAAATAAGTCAGATTTTTAGTATATTGATAGACAGGAGCACTGAGTGTGACCCTGCATTGAAATATTAAACGCACCCCAGAGGACAACTGAGATATAGCACCACAAATATGGTACAAATGCAATGTCTGTAACTGTATTGTCAAAAATGCCAAGTTTATGGGACCATTACTTTAAAATGCTGCTGTAAATAAGTGTGATTGTTGGTATGGTGATAGACAGGTGCACTGACTGTGACCCTGCATTGAAATATTAAACGCACCCCAGAGGGCAACTGGGATATAGCACCTCAAATATGGTTAAAATGCAGTAGTTGTAACTGTATTGTCAAACATGCTAAGTTTATGGGACCATAACTTTAAAATGCTGTCGTAAATTATTCTGATTTTTGGTATATTGATAGACAGGAGCACTGAGTGTGACCTTGCATTGAAATATTAAACGCACCCCAGAGGACAACTGGGATATAGCACCTCAAATTTGCTTAAAATGCAATGTCTGTAACTCTATTGGCAAAAAATGGCAAGTTTGTGTGACCATAACTTTAAAATACTGCAGTAAATAGGTCTGTTTTTTGGCATGGTGATAGACAGGGGGACGCAGTGTGACCCTGCATTGAAATATTAAACGCACCCCAGAGGGCAACTGAGATATAGCACCTCAAATATGGTTAAAATGCAATGTCTATTAACTGTATTGTCAAAAATGCCAAGTTTATGGGACCATAACTTTAAAATGCTGCTGTAAATAAGTGTGATTTTTGGTATGGTGATAGACAGGAGCACTGACTGTGACGCTGCATTGAAATATTAAACGCACCCCAGAGGGCAACTGAGATATAGCAGCTCAAATATGGTTAAATATGCAATGTCTATTAACTGTATTGTCAAAATTGCCAAGTTTATGTGACCATAACTTTAAAATGCTGCTGTAAATAAGTCTGATGTTTGGCATGGTGATAGACAGGGGCACTGCGTGTGACCCTGCAGTGAAATATTAAACGCACCCCAGAGGACAACTGAGATATAGCACCACAAATATGGTACAAATGCAATGTCTGTAACTGTATTATCATAAATGCCAAGTTTATGGGACCATTACTTTAAAATGCTGCTGTAAATAAGTGTGATTGTTGGTATGGTGATAGACAGGTGCACTGACTGTGACCCTGCATTGAAATATTAAACGCACCCCAGAGGGCAACTGGGATATAGCACCTCAAATATGGTTAAAATGCAGTAGTTGTAACTGTATTGTCAAACATGCTAAGTTTATGGGACCATAACTTTAAAATGCTGTCGTAAATTATTCTGATTTTTGGTATATTGATAGACAGGAGCACTGAGTGTGACCCTACATTAAAATATTAAACGCACCCCAGAGGGCAACTGAGATATAGCACCACAAATATGGTTAAAATGCAGTGTCCGTACCTGTATTGTCAAAAATGGCAAGTTTATGGGACCATAACTTTAAGATGTTTTCATGAGGATAGACAAGTGCACTGAGTGTGACCCTTCAGTGAAAGTTTAAACGCACCGCAAAAGCAGCTCAGATATAGTGCCTACAACTGAGCTGACAACTGAGTCTTTAAAATAAATTGAGAGTGCTATGTAATAAGCAATAATTTGTATAATGAATGGACATTAAAAATTGAGTTTGTTGTTGTGTCATTACGTCTTGTAAAGTATAAACAGCTAAAATAAGTATCAGAACCAGAATCAAAATTAGCTTTATTGGCCAATCGTGCAGACATGCACAAGAAATTCATTTTAGTTTCGTACTTACAGACATACAGTAAACTTAAACGGCAAAAAGCAAAATTTCATGTAAAATTGAAAATTAAAACAAATAATATAGATAAGAAGCAAGTGAGAGAGTTATTTACAGATATCTAACATACAGATATCTATTTACAGAAGTACTGTCTATAAAACTGCATATAATGTACATTGTACAAATGTATTTACAGAGTTACCCTGTTAAACCCTAGTGTGGGATATTATAATATTCAATACTGCACTTTAAAACAGCAAGGTCGGACCAAATGTGCTACTGTAACTGCTTAAAGGGATAGTTCGGCCAAAAACGATATTAAACCCATGATTTACTCACCCCCAAGCTGTCCGAGTTGCATATGTCCATCGTTTTTCAGACAAACACATTTTCGGATATTTTAGAAAATATTTTTGATCTTTCTTTTGATTAAATGTTATGTTACGGGGTCCAGCCATAGTCCACGACCTTCAAGTCCAAAAAAAGTGCGTCCATCCTTCACAAATTAAATCCAAACGGCTCCAGGATGATAAACAAAGGTCTTCTGGGGGTAATCCGTGCGGTGTTGTTGTAGAAATATCCATATTTAAAATGTTATTAACTTTATTAACTAGCTTCCGGTAGCGCCGCCATTTTAGAGTCATATGCATTCAGGATGAGCGCTTACGCAGCATAGACAGCGGTTTCTCTGTTGCTGCTCTGTCCCCCGCCCTCCGATTTGTCATACGTCACTAAGAAAAGTGCGTACACTACGCTAATTCTCTCTCCTGAGTCTAAGATGGCGGCGCTACCGGAAGCTAGTTAATAAAGTTAATAACATTTTAAATATGGATATTTCTACAACAACACCGCACGGATTACCCCCAGAAGACCTTTGTTTATCATCCTGGAGCCGTTTGGATTTAATTTGTGAAGAATGGACGCACTTTTTTTGGACTTGAAGGTCGTGGACTATGGCTGGACCCCGTAACATAACATTTAATCAAAAGAAAGATCAAAAATATTTTCTAAAATATCCGAAAATGTGTTTGTCTGAAAAACGATGGACATATGCAACTCGGACAGCTTGGGGGTGAGTAAATCATGGGTTTAATATCGTTTTTGGCCGAACTATCCCTTTAAGGTGAAGATGTCTTGTGGGAAAAATTTTCTGGCACAGCAAATTTGAGAATGGTGAGAGGAAGTGAGGGCCGGGGCTCCTCCAGAAATCTACCCTCATCTCCACAGTTTCGAGCAGCCAGCCTCACTTCTGTAGTAGATTCATCATTTCTAGAGTCATCTGCAAACATCAAACACACACACACACACACACACACACACACACACGCACACACGCACACACGCACCCGTGCGCCCGCACACATACACACACACACACACACACTCGCGCGCACGCACGCACACACACATACACACACACACACACACACACGCAAACACACACACGCAAGCACACACTCATCCGTGCGCCCGCACACATACACACACACTCGCGCGCGCGCACACACACACACACACACACGCACCCACGTAAACATCACAAAGACATACATATTGGGATCATTCATTAATGCAATACAAAGATGACACGTTTAACAATTTAATTTTACATTAACATATTTAGTGTATCTTTACATTCGGACACTACATTTTCTTTCATAACTCTGTTATTCTGTTTATTTTCAAATGTATATTACTGTCAAAGTAACAAAATAAACATAATCACTCAAAACAGCACGAATAAGAGATAATGCGCTACGGTCCCTAAGCTGTGCGTGAAAAAGAAACTGCTAACGCGGAAGCGTCGCGTCTTTTAAAGTGGAACGAAAAGCGTCAATAAGAAGCTGCGAATAAGAAGCTAGATTCAGCCTCGTGTGGGAACACTCGTACGAGCATGACGACAACAACCAGAGTTGCCAGAGCAACCACAGACAGCTCATTGAGATTCGCCAGCATGTTTACAAATGTAAGAAAAGTTACAGTACTGTACGGTTATTGTTTGACAGACCATATTTTAGCAAAATGTTGCAGTGCTACTTTATATTTTCAACAGAAGTCTACTTCTAAAAGTTTTGTAACACGACACTGTAAAACACACTCCCGACACTCACAATCTTAATGCACTCGTGCTCTGAATAAAGATAATTCATATAAGAAAGTAACTTTTGAAACGGTCCTTTGCTACATGCTATCGTTAGCATTACACCACAAAATAAATGCTATCGTTAGCATTACACCACAAAATAAATGCTATCGTTAGCATTACACCACAAAAACAATAGCATAATATATTACAGATGCCCTGTAACTATGTCTTACCTTTGCAGTAAAAAGGAAACCTGTGCAAGGTCTGTTTTCATACCCAGCGCCAGGGCCTGAAGTTAACTTTTTTGACCACCAGCCACTGTGGCAGGTGGATTTAGAAATTGACCTGCCACAGAGACTTTTTACCAGCCAGGTTTTTTTTGCCTGAATAGTGAATTATAACACTGTCTTTATTGTATGAATTAAATATAATTATTTTGTTAGAGCTACAGAAGTTATTTTCTCTTTGTCTTGGGTTGTTTGATTAAAATTAATGACACAGACTTAAGTAGGTTAATTGAGGTTACTGTCTCTTTAAGACCAGCAAAGACTCTTTTTTGACTCTCTATACATACACTTAAGACATAAAGAAATGTTTTATTAGAAAATGAATACTGTTGAGATCATTTTGTTTATATGTGCCCCGTCAAGAGCAGAAAGATTTTATGTACGCATGCTTTTGGGAACGCGTCTCTCCGATGTGCCCTATTGAGTCCCCTTAAACCCACGCATGCACACAGAGACAGAGGGGGCATAAACTGCGCACATAAACGCCACACATACGTTGTTTTTCATTACTATATTTGCAAAATGTATGTTAATGTACTACAGTATAAGGCATAGTAGCGCAACTCTCTTTAAAGTTTACACATCAAGAGTTCTGATCCGTCACAGCAGCACTACACATCTGTGCAACTGCAATTGTACAGTAGCCTGTCAGCATTGCATTCTCTTCCCATCTCACCAACAGTTTAATACTTACTCGCACATCCAAACGTAGTCAGAGAAGTGCCTCATCTTCTTTCCAATCGCAGGAACGTTGCGAAACAGCAGTCGCATCCTCTCAATGAATCACTCAATTTGCATAGGTGATGCTCCGATATGCGCAGGTTGATAAGAAATGAGCGGATGCCGGTTACGAGTCATCCAAAAATATTTTAATGATATTCAGGCCGCGGTCAGTCGGTCGAGTTTAAAAACTATTTTGAACAATTGCGGGCGGGTTAGTTGAAAATGACGGTCGGGAGTGGGTTGTTTATACAATGACCCGCGCATCACTGATTCGCATTGGCTACCCGCCAATGTGGCTGGTAGAGTGACAGTGTTACCCGCCAATTGCAAAATCCACCCGCATTTGGCGCGTGGTCAGGTGTTAATTTCATGCCCTGCCCAGCGCTAACCGGAGCTCCCTCCAAGAATCAAATGCCAATCCCATGTTTAATCTTGTCTCTTCCCCGACGCCCGTTCACGCACTATTTTGGCCGCACTAGATAAGGATTTTTTTTAAACTTCCGAGGAGTTTCCATAAGTGTCTGGATTGTGCTGGAAGTTGGTTGCTTCTTTCCGTCTACAGAGTCCATTTGAAACATGCTAGCGATTGCCGCTGTTTACTAATCTTCTTCTTCTTCTTTTCCATTTTATTGGCAACCGCACTTAACAGTGCATTACTGTCATCTTCAGGTAGCATGGAGCTTGGACCAGAAACCTTTCTTTCTCTAAACCTTTCTAACCCCCCTCCCAAGTAAAAAAAAAAAAAAAAAAAAAAAAAAAAAAAAACACACACTTTACACTGTTTACTAATGACTGCCGTACGCGTCTATATGGAACGCCCAGGTAGACGAGCACGCGCATGACGTCACATTTTGAATTTCGCGCCAATTCGGACCCGACTCCTTCAAACAGAAAAGAGCCTACAGGCTGATAGAGACAACCGTGGAGGACACTCAAGGTGTCATTCTTTCTATTACATTATGGTTGCCTTATAAATATACAAATGAAAACTCTATCTTAAAGATTTTTTTAAGTAATAACTTACATTCAGCCCCTTTAAGATAAAAATATAACAAAACATTTTATTTTAGTTGTAATAAACACATTAAAAATAAGATAATTTCCCCTTCACAAGAACGCGATTTGTGGTTAATTCTTAAAAAACAAAAGCGTGCACACAGAAAACAACCGAAGACAAACCGAAATCATCACTTCAACAAAATTACCACATGACATTGTTTTTTTTAATAACTTTTCATATCTGTCATATAAATCAAACTTTATCTCTTGTCCAAAACTGAAGAAAGGTACGTATTTACACTTGGTTGAACATTGCACTTAAGAGCGTTTTTTTACGAGTTACTTAACGAGCATTCATTGTTCATTTACGTGCGTTTCCCAAAGATGCACGTATAACAATCGCTCGCAGCTGGGTTTTAAGTGCTACTTAAGTCGCTATCCGTTTGTCAAGTGCTGAAATGTCACCAATAGAATGACTCAAATTTGTAGCAGAAGCTTGTTTAGGCTAATGATCTTTAGCCGATGTGCACTAATATTTTAATATTATTATTCATAATTGATCAATGACTTGTTTTATGAAATGTTTTAATAATTTGTGCATAATGAAATATTCTTTTCCGTATTTAGTTAGGACTCGTCCCACCGCGAAATGCCTTCTACATTTTATATTATAGTTTAGATTATTATTATTTGTTTTTATTATATATGTTTATTTATTATTATGGATTATTGCATTGTACTGTAAATTTTTATTTGGTTTCTTTAATTAGATGCCATTTCCTTTCAAAACATTTTTAGATGAAGCAGCAATCGATAGGAACCATTTATCAATTTGCTAGTACCAACTTTTACCAAAATACAAAAAAAAAAAACTTTTACCAACTTGTACCAAATACGTTTTAATTAATGTTTAGTCGTTTAAATTTGATTTCTCATTTGAATTTTTAATATATTATATTATATATTTAATATAAAATAAACAAATAAGAACCCAATAAATAAATATAGACTACATTTAAAACATTACATTATCATCATTGCAGGAGTGCAATTTGCTGGTTGTCCTGCAGGTGTCCTTGTAACTCTGTTGTCTTACGATGCACTTAAGAATTAACGATTACTCCAGACCACTCGTAGATCTACGATGATTTTCAAGTGCTTGTTACGAAGCTTTTGGGAAATTCTTAGATGATTCGTACGATGGTCCCCCTACGAAAATACTCCATGGTTTTACTACAGTTAAAACCAAAAAACCATGGTTACTGTAGTAAAACCATGGTAACCACAAAATAACCATGGTTTTGACAACTATGGTTTTTAAAAACCATAGTTAAACCATGGTTAGTGTAACCATAGTTTTGCTGATAGTAATCCATTCACCAAAAAAACATGGTTACTACACTTTTACCACAATAAAACCATGGTTAATTTTCGTAAGGGTTTTTACGATCTACTTAGCCTTACGATGCTTTTGGGAAACCCGGCCCTGTACTTTACATCCTATCTGCGCGGCTTCACCAAATATATAAAATAAAATAATAAAATAAAACCATGCAGGTGCAGATTAATATTTATGAAATAAATATTTGTCCGAAACCCGTTAAGTTACACAGAAGAAAGCACAATTTAAGACCTGACCTGTAAAGTTTAAAGATTAGTAGCCTATTGCTACAGCAGCGGAGGACTTTTATTTTGTTGAACAGACTTGAGGAACAACGGATGATGTCACATATTCACATTTTGGTTGACCAATTGGCGGATAGGTGCGTCTAGCGACCGCCCACATGTCACAACGAATTTTAGAGTGGTTTATTCGTTTTGTACCAAAAAAAAAAAACGAAAAATCAACCCGAAATCTCGTTTTTCGTCTTTCGGTAAAAAACGAAAAAAACGAACAAAGGGGACGTTTTCTCGTTTCTGCTTATTTCATTTGAAGTTGAAAAACAAACTATCAAAAGGTACACGGACCCATAAGCTTCAACCGAGTCCTGGAGGCAAAACACAGTGAGTACAAAACAAATAACAGGATCAATGACCAACGTGAGTCAGACACGACATGGCAGCGATCTCCCAGTAGAACAAAACAAACACGCACAGAACACAGCACACCTGAACCTAATATAGAGGGACACAAACATGCAACAGCTGTAGAAAATAATCAGGGATAACGAGAAGGGAGGAGACAAGGAGTGCGCACGTGAGACACAAAAGGTAAACAAACAGAAAGTGCAACCATTCACACCGAAGTCCTAACACCCATACCCATAAGGATATGCAATTCTGCCTTCTGAAAGTCATACGCATTTAGCAAATCTGTACTATCAGCCATGTCATCGGCAGGGTAAGCCGCTGAATCAATACTGACAGACATCACAAGCAAGTATTATTTTCACGCATGGAAAGGAGGCCCCCTAGTGGCCATGGGGCCTTATGTGGCGGCATACCGCTTATTAGATAGGGCCGGCACTGCCTGCACGAAGCGATGGCTGAGTCCAATCATTGGTGTTTCAAGTTGGTTGTTAGTACAAATTCAGTTCTGTTTGATCTTACAGAAATTATATTATATCAAATATTATATCCTGGCCCCAACCCCAAGCAAAGTTTAAAGTTAGAGGACGTGACACAAAGTCCTCTAACTTTGTTAGATAATAACAAATAGTAGGGGAGACTGGGGCTGGTTGTCTCACGGGTTGGTTGTCATATTGCTTATTCCAGACACACTACATGGCGCTGTGGTACAATTTTGATATCAATCTGTTAGCCTTTGATAGCTTACTCATTGGCACTTGTAATTTTGCTGAGCAGATTGTGTTTTGTACTCGTGATCTTGTTTTGACAGCTCACCATGCGTTCAGTGTTTACTTGGTTAGTGTTATAAGCTTGGCTTTATAGTTTAATCATCTCAAAACAAAGAATCTCACAACCACATTCTTCTCAGTGCTTAATTTTACTTCCGTGCTTTAGCATCACAATGACGTGACATCACATGACTCACACGTAAACCATACAAGGTCTGTCACATCCTGCTGACCATAAGTATAACATATTGTAACATGTCCCTCATCCAGCTGTGTCTGCTGGTTAGTCTGTTCCATCTTGCCATTTGTGTTTTGTGTGTCTGCTCTCCGTATTCCTCCAGGCACAGCCCTGAGATGTTTCCGATTTCTCCTCACAACAGTTCCATTTTCCAACTGAACAGTATATGATCTTTTATTGGCCATTCTTATCACTTGTGCTGGTGACCATTGTGCTTTGTGTCCAACTGAACTCTTACTTGTTCTCCTTCCTGAAGAGGTTTAAGATCTTTTGCTCCTCTGTTGTAATAGTAAGCCTGCCTGCGTTGGTTGTCTTTTACTAACTGTTCTGTGTGAGCAACAGCTGGCTGCAGGAGGTTGTCATGTATTGGAAGTAGTGTTCTGGTTCTTCGGCTCATGAGTCGTTGTGCAGGACTGGCACTGAATCCCTGAGATGGTGTGTTCCGGTGTTCTAGAATAGCGAGACATGGATCAGTCTTTGCTCTCCTTGCTTTGTCCATCATTAGTTTGGCTGTCTTTACTGCAGACTCAGCTTTGCCATTGCTCTGTGGATATGCAGGACATGATGTTATGTGCCTGAATTCCCATGTGTTACGGCCCATGACCAAACAATATTATTAATTTAAATAATGGGCACGGACCGAACACATAAATGAGCCACAGATACTTCACACACGTTCCGAGACGCGAAACGCCTCCATTTACTTACGAGCGGAACAATAATTCAAACAATTAAAATAAGATACATAATCCACAAACAATTTTACAAACACGGTCAAATTATATTAACAAAAGTCAGTAAACAGGTAGGGTCAGCTAAGGAAACAGAACCCTGACTATGGCTGCTCTCACCAGCAGTTCTTACCTGGCTTCCCGAAAATAAATAAATCAGGTGAGTCTTCCGGGCCTCTGCTTCCCTCGCTAATCTTACTAACTAAAAACAGTGAACTAAAGAGAACAAATCCGCTACCCGTTACTGAATCAATAGCAAAAAATATTCACAAAGAAAACATATCCAATAGTATAACGAAAGCACAAATTAACACAGGTTAAACTAAACCCCTCCAAACAAACAAAGAGGATGGCGGGCGTGAGACCGAAGGAGAGAGAGAGAGTCCATTGACGCCATCCACACCCTTATATCCGGAATCCCTGATGACGTCATCGCTGTAGCAAGTTCGGGGATTCCCCCTCAGCGCCACCTAGAACGCCAGAATAAATATTAATGCCAGATCACGTAACACCCTCACCCTTAGGTGAATAAATTGTAGAAATGCAAATAATCTTACCTTCTCAAATTAAAAGAAAAAGAAAAATACAATTTATTCCACCTAAATACGGGATAAAGCATCAGCAATGACGTTGTCCTTGCCACGAATATGCCGAATGTCCAACTCAAGAGTCTACAAAAACAAACTCCAGCGCATCAAACACTGGTTGTTATTTTTCATGCGGTTAAGGAAAACTAAGGGGTTGTGATCTGTATAAACAATTAAAGGATATGAAACAGAACCAATGTAAACATCAAAATGTTGAAGAGCAAGGACAAGCGCGAGTGCCTCCTTCTCAATAGTGGAGTAACCCCGCTGATGTTTATTAAATTTGCGCGAGAAATAGCAAACGGGATGCTCAACACCAGCTTGGTCTCGTTGAAGAAGTACAGCGCCTGCTCCTGTATCACTTGCGTCAACAGCAAGTAAAAACTGAGACGAAAAATCAGGAGCAGAAAGGACAGGATAATTAATCAGGACGGCTTTAATTTTCTCAAAACTTGACTGACACGTTTCCGTCCATTGAAAGGGTACCTTAGGACTAAGAAGATCTGTTAAGGGGCTGGCCACTACCTCTGTAGTACCCAACCATACCCAGAAATCGTCGAAGCTCGCGGCGCGTTATGGGCACAGGAAAATCAATCATCGCCTTAACCTTAGACTCGACAGGACAGACTTGTCCGCCACCAACAATCTTTCCCAAATACGTCACCGTTGCTCGACCAAACTCGCACTTCGCCAAATTAACCGTAAGGTTAGCACGAGACAAACGACAGAACAAAGCATTAAGTTGTTCTAGACCAGGACGCGCTGTAAATAACCAAGTCATCCAGATACGCCTCGACATTATGCATGCCTTCGATAACTCGATTTACTAACCTCTGAAAAGTTGCTGGCGCGTTTCGTAATCCAAAAGCCATTACCGTGTAACGTAGAAAATGGTCTGGTGTTACGAACGCGCTGATCTCTTTCGCGCGGTCTGACAATGGCACCTGCCAGTAACCTTTAAGCAGATCGATTTTGGTAACAAAAACGACATTTCCCACTAGGGATGGCGAAAACTAAAAATTTTCTTGACCGGCCATCGAGCCTCATTAGCCGGTTGAAACCGGTTAACCGATAGGCCTATTAGTTTAAAATATGCTATGCTATTTAAAATAACAGCCATTTCGAGCCGCGCCTGCAATTTCGCAACTCGCATCTCTCTGGGCTCTGCCTCCGGCTCACACACAGAGCTCACAACACTTTTTAAATCCCCTACAGCGCGAAACATGAGTCCCGCAAACGCTGCGCTTATTTTCGATATAGTTTAGGTACAAGGTGATCGCTTTGAACTTGAAAATAAAGGCGTTTGTGAAGCTCATTTGAAAATTGCCGCGGCTTATTTAAGAAAATGACAGCTTTGAAGAGACTGCGCTTTAGTTTGGGGTAGTAATAATAAAGACATGGGATGATCATCATCACCTTTTCTGTTACCACTGAAATATAGATGTAATATATTTCCAAATCTAAACCCATCTTATGCGGAATGTTGCCTAATAGACTGCAACACAATAAAACCAATGTATTAAACGGGCACCTTCAGAATGTGTAAAAGGCTCACCGGCCAAAGCAGGTCTCGTACTGTGTTTGTTCTAGAACAAATGCAGCAAAGATATTTAATGCTAATGTGTGAGACATATAGGCCTACGCTGAGTTTTATTCATTTATGATGAGGTGCGTTCTAATTAACAATGCAATGCAAGTGAATCCGCCGTGCCGGCGCCTTCATGCACGGACCGGTTATTATATACTCTGCTATATTTGCTTTTTATTTATTAAATACATGCATTTGGTTGATGAAACATTTATTAATATTAAAATACAATTTATACAAAACGAAATTCACTTTAAAGAAATACTTTCTACAAAGCAAAACTTAATTAAGTGGTAAAAATCATGGCTGAGGATTTACAAAAACAAAACTTAATCTGCACTTTACTGTTAGCCTAAAAGACATAAATGTTTATAATTTGGAACACAACCAGGAGAGACTTTAATTTTAATTATTTTATTGCTGTATTTTATTTACTATTCGAATAAAGGAATTTATCAAAAAATAGCCTGTAGCATTTACTTTTCGCAAACCTTGTGAGCATGCGAAACCAAACGCAGTGACCTCGCGCCAAATGTTTTTTTATTGGTTTATAAAGTACAAACAGACCAGTTATGAAAAACTGAGTGTGAGGGATTTGTTCACTTCACATAAAAAGATCTGGGAAAGAAAGAGATGACTAACTGTAGTAGGGTTTAGTCCACTGTCTATAATAGCCTAATTGAGAGATCCCTTTTTTTAACCGACAACCGACAACTTTGACCGGTTAACGTTGATGCGGTCAACCATCTGTCAAACGGTCATCGGTTAACATCCCTATTTCCCACGCGATCCACGCAGTCCTCCATTCGAGACAAAGGATAACTATCTGGTTTTGTCACAGCATTCACTCGTCTAAAATCGGTACAAAAACGAAACGTACTGTCTGATTTCTTTACCAACAAACAGGGTGAACTCCAAGGACTAAAGCTTGGCTCTGCGATGTTATTTTCGAGCATGAAGTTCACCTCTTTCTGTAGCTGAGATCGCTTCTCAGGACTCACCCGGTACGCATGCTGTTTAATAGGCAAAGAATTGCTGACATCGATATCGTGCTCGATCAACGAAGTACGAGAAGGAACATCAGAAAATAAATTACTGTACGTCCAAATAACATTACTCACGTCAGCACGTTCAACATCAGTCAGATGGGAAAGAAACGAATCAAGGTTTTTAATTATCTCAGAATTTTTCAACCTTCCCGCCACCAGTTCCGTAGAGGGAAAATCAACATCATCTTCCTCATGTAGTGTAGGTGTAGACAAAATAGGGCTGGCAGCATTATCAATAGAAAACGAGGGACTGGTGAAGAGTTCAGCATGAGACAGCGCACTATCATCAGGCGAATCAGCACTGGACAGCACCTGCACTCTGCTCACCGCATCTGTGGGTGAAGCAATTAACACAGCCAACTTCTGCTCAGACAAATCTGGCTGCCTCTCAAAGTACGGCTTAAGCATGTTAACATGGCACAGACAAATTTTTTCCTTCTATCAGACGTACTGATTACATAGCAAACTCACTCACCTTATCCTTTACCCGGTAAGGACCATAATAACGAGCCTGCAGTGCTGATCCAGATACTGGCAAAAGCACTAATACCTTATCACCGGGAAAAAAGCTACAAAGTTTAGCGCCACGATCAAAACGCTTTTTCATTCGTTGTTGTGAAACCTCCAAATTCTGCTTGGCCAACTCACAGGCACGATGCAATTTAAAACGAAACTCTGAAACATAGTCAAGAACATTATTTGAACTTGAAGTACTAGACCAGTGATCTTTAATCAGCTTCAGTGGGCCACAGACAGTGCTGCGCAAGCTACTTGGAAAATGTAGTGAGCTAAGCTACCAGTTACTTTACATTAAATGAAGCTTCACTACACTGAAGTTACCCCCCTGGGAAATGTAGCAAGCTAAGCTACATCAATAGTAGCTTGCTACATCCAAGCTACTTTTTTATTTTTAACCAGTTTTATTATGTAATTATTTATTCAGTTTCCATTCAGAATTTTGATAATTATAGGCAATTTAAGCATAATGTAGACCTAGGTACTTCACATTATGGGGCGGTTTCCAAGACAGGTCTCATTCTACTCCCAGAATAAAATGCATGAGTGAGCTGCCTTAATTAAAAAACACCTTGCCCTGCATACCTTAACACAGCTCCGAAACTTTCAGAGGTGTGCGTGGATCTAGAGCTACCTCTACCATCATTTAAAATCAACTCCAGACACAGTAACGAGACCCCCCCTCCCTTTCACCCTGATTGGCCCCGACCTGACCCTGACTGTATGAAACAACTAATCAAACTGATGATGGCAGTGACATTACCCAATCAGAGGTAGAGCACGAGTCTTCACAGGATGCGAGTGGTAATGTTTTGTATGAATAAAGGCTGCACAACTTGAAAATACGGGAAAACAATGTTCCGTGTGGATTCAAAATGGCGGGCTTATTCACAAATTAAGGACGACTTCAGAAATGTTTGGAAAATTGTAGCTTGTGTGGAAGCTACCGCACTACTTGGTCAAAAAAAGAGCTTAGCTACTAAAAAGCTATTTCATTTAGAAAGCAGCTAAGCTACTGCCAAGCTACTGAAAAATGTAGTTAAACTACTAGCTTCGCTACTTGTAGTGAAGCTACTGCCCGGCACTGGCCATGGACAGTGTGTCCGAAAACCAACTCGGCCGGACTGAAGCCCAACGACTCCTGCACTACCTCCCTCACTGCAAACATAACCATAGGCACTCCTTCGTCCCAATCTTTTTGGAACTCCAGACAAAACGCACGTAGCATAGATTTTAAAGTCTGGTGGAACCTTTCGAGTGCTCCCTGACTTTCGGGATGGTAACAACTAGAAGTGCAATGTTGAATATGCAACTGATCCAGAGCCTGTTTTAAGACACGTGACATGAAATTCGTACCTTGGTCAGATTGAATGGTACGCGGAAGGCCAAACAATGAGAAGAATTTGAGAAGTGACTTCACAATCACCGGAGCTGTGATTTTTCGCAGAGGAATTGCCTCTGGAAAATGCGTTGATGTACACATGATCGCCAAAAGGTACTGATTACCAGACTTCGTACGGGGCAAAGGGCCGACACAGTCAACCACTACACGCTCAAATGGCTCACCGATGGTTGGAATCGGATGTAACGGAGCAGGTAAAATTTTCTGGTTTGGTTTTCCAATCATTTGACACACATGACAGCTTTGACAGTAATTTGCTACATCTTTTTTTAAACCCGGCCAGAAAAAACAACGGAGTATACGATCATATGTTTTTTTCACTCCCAAATGACCGGCAAATGGGCAATCATGTGCGATCCTCAGAATTTCAGAACGATATGAGGAAGGAACTACGATCTGCTTAACAATTTGCCACTCATCCTCAGCAGATGCAGTAGATAGTGTCCACTTCCTCATTAACACACCAGCTTCAACAAAGTATCCTTGCGATACATGTTCGAGTTGTTTAACAGGAACAACAACTTCAAAGAGGGATGAAATGGTCACATCTTTCCTCTGTTTCGCAGTAAACTGTTCATGCGACAGAGAGAGTTTTTCGAGCCCGTTTCGATCTCGTTTTTTAGAAGATTTTTATTTTCCAGTCTCTGAGACATAGCGCGAGTAACAGCACACAAAGGAAATACCTCTGGGTATTTCTGAGTCAATTCATCAGGAGTAGAACAGGGAAGAGGAACATCAGTTACCTCAGGGCTGGCAAAAACTTTTCCTCCCGCCAAGTCATTCCCTAAAATAAATGTGACATCTCGAACGGGAAGACACGGTCGCACTCAAACAACAACGAAGCCAGTAATAAGGGAGGATTCAATTTCAATTTCGTGCAAAGGCACGTTCACATCTCAAATCCCTGTACCAAAACACTCAAACCAATTGAGCTTTCTATAGAGAAAGGTAATATTCCCTCCAGAATAAAACTTTGAGCAGCTCCTGTATCACGAAGTATCCTGACTGGTTTTTGCAAACCAACATTACCAGTCAATGATACAAATCCATCCATTATGAACGGCACATACCCCTGATCTTCACACAAGACAGCTTGAAAAGCTAACGACTCCAGTCCTTCCAGTTGTGGCGAGGACGTCATTACTAAACCCACTGGTTTGTGAACACTATTTTTCTTTTTGAGTACTGCGCACTCGGAAATAATATGTCCGCGTTTCTTACAATAGAAACAAACAGGTGAGGACAGAGACTTGACAGAACTCTCTGGGGCTTTATCAGGCAAAGTACGATCAAAATCACGCTTGGACCGATGATTATAGCTATTAGATGGCAATTTCGGTGCAACATAAAACACATTCTTGTGTGTAAGCACATATTCATCTGCCAATGCAGCAGCAGCGGAACATTTCAAAACTTTTTGCTCATTTAAATATGTTGCAACACGTTCAGGCAAACAGTTTTTGAATTCTTCTAACAAAATCAGTTCACGGAGCTCTTCAAAAGATGTAACTTTCATTAAAGCACACCACCGATCGAACATTGACTCTTTCTCACGAATGAACTCAACGTAAGTTTCGTTAGTTTTTCGATGATTACGGAATTTTTGGCGATATGCCTCCGGACCCAATTCATAAATCCTAAGAACGGCTGCTTTCACTTGATCATAATCAAGAGACTCCTCAACTGATAACGAAGAATATGCTTCCTGGGCTTTTCCCACAAAAACACATTGCAATAACACAGGCCAAAATGTTTTTGGACACTTAAGATTTGCCGCAACACGTTCAAAAAGCGCAAAAAACTTATCTACCTCTTGCTCTCGAAAAGGATGAACGATGCGAATATTACGACTCACATCAAAATCAGAACTATCCGTTACTCCTTTCTCACAGGCTTTCAACTCCAATTCTTTGAGTCAGAAAGCTTGTTCCCTTTCAAGTCTTTTAAGTTCAAGTTCATGTCTCTCACGCTCTTTTCGTCTCTCTTTTTCACGCTCCCATTCCATTCTCTCTTTAAACATAGCTCTTTCGTGCTTTTTAGCTTGCAACTCCAACACTTTAATTTGCTATTTATTTGCTAGCTCCTCCGCACTACCCTCACCTGGTTCAGGAAAATCTACAAACTTTTGCTCATCACCAAAAACGCCCTGTTCATACAACAAATCAACAAGCAAAACCTGAAGATCACGTTTCGATGCAGTATTACGAAAGCTTACTTTATAATGAGCGGCAATCTTCATTAGATCAGTTCTATTAATCTGAAACAGCTCCGCTTGTGTTGGCTTCACAATAAAATCTGTTAACTCTTTCCCCGCCATTGACGAGTTATCTCGTCAATCTGCAATACCGCTATTATCCAAGAGGTGGCGCTCTTCCGCAACTTATAAAAAACGTAAGTATTGCCTAGGGCTGCACGATTAATCATATTTTTATCATGATAACGATATGCGTGCCCCACGGTTAATTAATGACAATCGTCGCGATTAATGTGTAAAGACCAAGCACAAAACAGACGGTCTAGAATCAAGCAATGTGTTTGTTATGGGCGGAGTCAGAGTAAACGGGGTGTTTCTTTGCAAGCGCAGTCTGTGTTATGGTAGAAATACCTTAGCATCACAAGATTTACAGTAATTTACCTTGAACGAACATAATGGCAGAGCAACAAGAAGAAAGTGCAGAAATATGTATGTTTAATTCCCAAAAAGGGTCATATAGGCTACTCCATTGTTTGGATATTTCGGATTTGAGGAAAGTGATGTTGATTAGGTAAGATATGAGTCTTGTGCTAACTGTGCTCCTGTTCGTTCCAAATGTGAAATATCAAGAGTTTCAAAAGCTGAAGACACAAGCCGCAACCATAAAAAAGCGACCATCCACAACACAGAAAACAATAGCGGATCGCGCATCATGTAAGTTAGCCGAGGATACGTGTCCAATAAGCACCGTGAGCAGCAAGGGGTTTTAAAAAATGATTGCCACATAAAAGGAAAATCATAGGCATTTTTTATTCAAAAATGTTTTGTTTTTATTTCAGTTTAATTCTGATTTGATATACATATATATTAGAGCCCTGCATTTCAGCCTTTTTACGCCCCTTGGGTCGGGTTTCGGACCAATTTTAACATCACAGTTGATATGCGGCCAGGCCTCTGGATTTTTTATGGTTTCTCCACCTTTTTGTATTTTAATTTAATTAAAAGAAACGTTGAGACATTGATAAATTGTAAAAGAAAGACGTTTAACCTATCGCACGAGTCCACTACGCCCATTCACAATGCACCTGTTGCAACGGTGTTTAGCGTCTCCGCCAGCAGCAGGACCTTCAGCGCATCGGGATAAATGGAGAACTTTATTAAAACCTTAAATGCTGCGCATAATCTATAAAAGACTTCTTTCTGTAGTCATGTAAAAAATGCGGTGTCATTTTATTTGTTTGATAGCCTTTTTTCTTAGTTAAACTGTTGGATACACGAATAGCCATGTTCTATGGTAAAGCCTTGAATTTTAATTGATGCATAGCGAATGTATAAGGTAAGGCAACCTGCATGTTTATTTCATTTCATGTTTATTTCGTTTCGTTTTGTATAGCCCTTTTCATAATTTTTCTGCACCCCGCCGCAACTGCGAGCAACAGAGCAGCCTCCCTCCGCTTTTTAAAAAATAGTATGTTGATAATAAACATTTAAACTAACATTGTTATATGTTGAAAATATATATTTTATATAGATGTTATTGTAGGCAAGTGAAGTGTTGATTTGAGAGGCTCATTTGATCAAACAAGTCGTCAACATGACGTTAGCTGTCGGCTGCTAACCGCTTGGTCATTATCAAAAACCTTAATTTAACAAACAAAAAAGGCTCTAAAATTTAAGAAATAAAATATATTTTATAATTTTGACAGTTAAAACTGAACTGCTTTAATTGCTCCAATAGTAGTACAGCTGTAAGGAGTTATTTTTGTTATTTCTGCGGATTTCTTTTGCAAAATCTATACAGAATTTTGCAGAATTATTTTAAATGTTTTAAAAAGATATAAGAGAATGGGAGCTGTGGATATTACAAAACAATAAAATATTTTATAATATAGGCCTATAAAATGTATATAATATTACATACATGGCTGTAAAGTGTAATAAAAATACTGAAGTAAATAGAAGTTCTTCACTAAAAGAATGATCGTCATTTTTAATCGTGATCAAAAGTTTGAGCAAAACAATCGTGATCATCATTTTTCCTGTAACCGTGCAGCCCTAGGTAGGAGTACATAAGTTTTACTTCTTCCTACTCCCTTTTGGACATGTGAATTGAGTTGTTTTATATCTATAAGTTTTTTATTTTTTGTTACCATGTGTTTTGTTTTCTCTTTTTTTTTCTTTCAATTTTCAATTTTGTAATTGCATTTACATGTTCAAAACAAAATAAATAAATAAAGATTTTGTTTAAACTGCATAATTGTTCTTATGACACTTAAGATCCACTATGAGTATACAGTGGTATGTTTTTTGTTGTTAAATACAATAGCCATAGGGCTGTAAAAAAAAAGGGAGTATGTTACAATATGTTATACTTATGGTCAGCAGGATGTGACAGACCTTGTATGGTTTACGTGTGAGTCATGTGATGTCACGTCATTGTGATGCTAAAGCACGGAAGTAAAATTAAGCACTGAGAAGAATGTGGTTGTGAGATTCTTTGTTTTGAGATGATTAAACTATAAAGCCAAGCTTATAACACTAACCAAGTAAACACTGAACGCATGGTGAGCTGTCAAAACAAGATCACGAGTACAAAACACAATCTGCTCAGCAAAATTACAAGTGCCAATGAGTAAGCTATCAAAGGCTAACAGATTGATATCAAAATTGTACCACAGCGCCATGTAGTGTGTCTGGAATAAGCAATATGACAACCAACCCGTGAGACAACCAGCCCCAGTCTCCCCTACTATTTGTTATTATCTAACAAAGTTAGAGGACTTTGTGTCACGTCCTCTAACTTTAAACTTTGCTTGGGGTTGGGGCCAGGATATAATATTTGGTATAATATAATTTCTGTAGGATCAAACAGTACTGAATTTGTACTAACGACCGACTTGAAACACCAAGGATTTGACTCAGCCATCGCTTCGTGCAGGCAGTGCCGGCCCTATCTAATAAGCGGTATGCCGCCACATAAGGCCCCATGGCCACTAGGGGGCCTCCTTTCCATGCGTGAAAATAATACTTGCTTGTGATGTCTGTCAGTATTGATTCAGCGGCTAACCCTGCCGATGACATGGCTGATAGTACAGATTTGCTAAATGCGTATGACTTTCAGAAGGCAGAATTGCATATCCTTATGGGTATGGGTGTTAGGACTTCGGTGTGAATGGTTGCACTTTCTGTTTGTTTACCTTTTGTGTCTCACGTGCGCACTCCTTGTCTCCTCTCTTCTCGTTATCCCTGATTATTTTCTACAGCTGTTGCATGTTTGTGTCCCTCTATATTAGGTTCAGGTGTGCTGTGTTCTGTGTGTGTTTGTTTTCAGGCACGTGCACACATAGACATCAAAGGGGGCTTGAGCACCTGCCCTTTTTATTCCTGGAGAGAAAGTGCCCTTTTTTCTGGGGTGCTTTTAAAATAATAATAATAATATGATCTTTATTCATATAACAACTGATGTCTGTATGTTTCTTGTGTTTTTTACTTGTTGCTTATTTAATTTAACATGAATTTATTCAGGAATCATTTAAATCAGATTTAAACTCTTATATAAAGAAAAATAGCGCTATTTTTGGCACACAAATGGTTAACAGACGAGTCCCGCCTCCAAAATTCACATCGCTAATATGATTGGCTTTACCTTTCCTTAGTCCCGCCTCTCTAACTCTCTAACGCTTTACGATTGGCTTGTCTACACTCGTGCTGCATCATTCGCGCTTCAAGCGCCAAATATCAGTCTGAACGAGATGCGATGTCCATGACAGCTACCGGTAAGTGTGTGAGGAAGAAAGCATTCTTATATTAACAGTTTTATGCACAAAATATGGACACGTTGTTACACATAACGATTCAGGGACATTGTTTTCCATGGCAATCCCATATTAACCTGAAGAGTTGCAAACTTGTAACAGTGTAGTGTATGTAGTTTAAACAGACTGCTCATAAAATAATAAAGCACAAACAATAAAATAATTGCTAACTGCAGTAGTAAGCTTTTTGGTTTGCGTTTTTTGTAATGTCTGTTAAATAAGTATAATGTGTTATACTGGAGTGCTGGAGTAGATTGGGAAGAAATCTGATGGTTCAGTATTTTAGTCAGAATTTTCACTGACATCACAAAAAAGTAAAATACAAATAAAATAGGCCTAATCTATATTTGTTGTTTCTGACATGTGTAACCCTAATAAATATGAAACCTAAGATTAAAGGTGCCATAGGAGGTGTTGTCATAATGTAATCTTCTTTGACAATTACATAGAAGGTATGTTGCTTTATTAAGTGCAAAAATTATCCAGAAACGTTTTTACATGTCTATTTACAACCCTAGAATTTGTCATTTGAATTAAATGGTCTATTTTTGCTCTATTTGAAAGGGTCATGAATAATAATGTTGAGCTCTGCTCTGATTGCTCTGAGGCTCATGCCAGAAGCTCACATTAGTAAACAGACCTTATATTTTGAGCCCTTATCAGACAAAACTGTTTTGAGTAACAACTAACAACTAATCAGCTAAACGCTAGCATATGATATAGCATTTATTGGCATGTAGCGCTAACTCAGCAGTCACAATTTTTTTTTAGTATTTTAACAAATTTGTAATTAATGTGTAATTTAATGTTTTCAAAACATGCACATTGTGTAATGGCTTCCTTTCCTGCTCTATAAACCTAGACTACAAAGGAGACCATGGTGTCTGTGTGAACAACTGATTATTTTGTAGACATCTTTTGAAAATTAAACAATTGCGTGAGTTTGAGGAAGATAAAATTAATCAACTTTTTAAATATTTTTTTAAAAAGGAAGTCAGAATTGTGTTAATATATATACTTTTTGTTTAAAAAAAAAGAAAAAAATATACATAATTATGAAAGGTGCCCTTTATTTCACTTGAGCCCCTGCCCCTCAAAATGTCTGTGCACGTCCCTGTTTGTTTTGTTCTACTGGGAGATCGCTGCCATGTCGTGTCTGACTCACGTTGGTCATTGATCCTGTTATTAGGGCCCGAGCACCGAGGAGCAGGCCGTGGGTGCAAAGCCCTATTGTTTTTGCTCGGTTTATTATTATTATTATTATTATTCCGTTTCTTCTCCAAAGTGAATCGCAATTTTTAGGGCCTAAGCATACTCGAAAACTCATGAAATTCTGCACACACGTCAGAAGTGGCGAAAATTTACATTTGGCATAGGCGCCAGAAGTAGGCGTGTAGAAATGGCTCAATAGCGCCACCTGCAAAATTTCAAAAGAACAGCCCCCCCACTACGAAAAACGTACCGATACGAAATTTGGTAGGATCATGTATCACCCCAAGACCTACAAAAAAGTCTCTTGGAGCGAAGCTCTAAACCCCACAGGAAGTCGGCCATTTTGATTTTTCGCTGTGATTTCTGTGCAAATTTTGTCATTTCCAGCCTTCGTACTTTAACGAACTCCTCCTAGAGATTTTATCAGATCGTCTTCATATTTGGTCAATCTGATCTAAAGGCCTTTGCGATGTTAAATTGCGGAGCTTTTGACTTTTCGTTGGAGGGTGTGTCCGTGGCGGCCTGACAAAATTCAGCGTTTTCGCCATGAAACAGGAAGTTGTTCTAACTCAGGCATACAATGTCCAATCTGCCACACACTTCACACGTTTGATGCGAGTCTTGGCCTGAACACATTTCAATGCCAATATTCAGCTTCAGTCCTAGCGCCACCTAGAGGTAGCAGGAAATGCCATGTTTTACGCTGTGATTTACTACTCTTAGAGATTAAATCAAATCATCATCATATTTGGTCAGACTGATGTTAAGCCCTTTGCCGTGATAAATTGCGAAGATCTTGACTTTTCGTTGAAGGGCGTGTCCGTGGCGGCCTGGCAAAGTGAGATGTTTTGACATGAAACAGGAAGCTGTTGTAATTCAGGCATACATTATCCGATCTGCTTCAGACTTCACACGTTTGATAAGGGTCCTGGCCTGAACACGTCAATATAACAATAATCAGGTACCATCATAGCGCCACCTGCTGCACACAGGCGGTGTGGCACACCAGTTTCCCTTTGAATATCCAGCTGTATTTACCCACTTTAATTTATACCCCCCTGGTTTACTGCTTTATTAATGCCATAGGGTAGCGGTGCATATGCGTGCGAGGGCCCTTCCATCGCTGCTTGCAGCTTTAATTATTATTATTATTAGGGCCCGAGCACACCGGGGTGCGAGGACCCTATTGTTTTTGCTCGGTTTATTATTATTAGGGCCCGAGCACACCGGGGTGCGAGGACCCTATTGTTTTTGCTCGGTTTATTATTATTATTATTATTATTATTATTATTATTATTATTTATTCTTCTTCTTCTCCAAAGTGAATCGCATTTTTGAGGGGCGAAACATGCTCGAAAACTCATGAAATTTTGCACACATGTCAGAAGTGGCGAAAATTTACATGTGGTATAGGCGCCAGAAGTGGGCGTGTAGAAATGGCTCGATAGCGCCACCTGCAAAATTTCAAGAGAACAGCCCCCCCGCTACGAAAAACGTACAGATACGAAATTTGGTAGGATCATCTATCACCCCAAGACCTAAAAAAAAGTCTCTTGGGGCGAAGCTCTAAACCCAACAGGAAGTCCGCCATTTTTAATTTTTGCCTTGATTTTGTGCAAATTTGGTCATTTCCAGGCTTCATACTTTAACGAACTCCTCCTACAGATTTAATCCGATCATTGTCATATTTGGACAATCTCATCTAAAGTCCTTTGCGATGTTAAATTGCGGAGATCTTGACTTTTCGTTGGAGGGTGTGTCCGTGGCGGCCTGACAAATTTCTGCATTTTCGCCATGAAACAGGAAGTGGCTCTAACTCAGGCATACAATGTCCAATCTGCCCCACGCTTCATACGTTTGATAAGGGTATTGGCCTGAACACATTTCAATGCCAATATACAGCTTCAGTCATAGCGCCACCTAGAGGTAGCAGGAAATGCCATGTTTTACGCTGTGATTTACTGCTCTTAGAGATTTAATCAAATCATCATCATATCTGGTCAGACTGATCTTAAGTCCTTTGCGATAATAAATTGCAAAGATCTTGACTTTTCATTGAAGGGCGTGTCCGTGGCAGCCTGGCAAAGTGTGATGTTTCACCATGAAACAGGAAGCTGTTGTAATTCAGACATACATACTCCGATCTGCCCCCAACTTCACACGTTTCATAAGGGTCCCGACCTGAACACATCAACATGGCATAATTCAGTATCAGTCATAGCGCCACCTAGAGGAAGCAGGAAATACCACCTTTTATGCTGTGACTTACTGCTCTTAGAGATTTAACCATATCAACATCATATTTCATCAGTCTAATCTCAAGACCTTGTGTGATGATAAATAGCAACGACCTTGACTTTTCGTTAAAGGGCGTGTCCGTTGCGGCCTCGCAAAGTATCGCTAAATGAATCCCATTTTTGACAGCCTAAACGAGCTCAAAAAGTCATGAAACGTTCCACACGTGTCAAAAGTGGCGAATATTTTCATGTGATATAGGCTTCAGAACTTGGGGTGTTAAAATGGCTCTATAGCGCCACCTACAAAAATTAAATAGAGCAGCCCCCCGCTACGTTAATCGCACAAATACGAAATGCAGTAGGATCATGTATCACCCCAAGACCTACAAAAAAGTCTCTTGGAGCAAAGCTCTAAACCCCACAGGAAGTCAGCCATTTTGAATTTTCTCTGAAATTTGAGTGCAACTTTTGCCATTTCTGGCCTTCGTATTTTAACAAACTCCTCCTATAAATTTAATCAGATAATCATCATATTTGGTGAGTGTCATCTAAAGGGCTTTGCAATGCTAAATTGCGGAGATCTTGACATTTCAATGGAGCGTGTGTATGTGGCGGCTTGCCAAATTTCTGTGTTTCTCAATGAAACAGGAAGTTGTTCTAACTCAGGTTTAAAATGTCCAACCTGACCCACGCTTCACAAGTTTGAAAATTGTCCTGTCCTGAACACATCAACATGGCAATATTCAGTAAAAGTTATAGCGCCACCTGCTGGAAGCAGGAAATGACATGTTTTACACTGTGATTTACGGCTCATTGAAATGTATTCAGATCATCATCATATTTGGTCAGTCTGAACTTAGGAACTTCACAATGATAAATTGTGAAGATCTTGACATTTCGTTAAAGGGGCGTGTCCGTTGTGGCCTGTCAATGTTTGATTTTTCGCCATGAGAAAGCTGTTGTAACTCAGACATGCAATGTCCGACCTGTCACAGACATCATACGTTTGACAAGGGTCCTGGCCTCAACACATCAATGTTACAACAATCAATTACAGTCATAGCGCCACCTGCTGCATAAAGGAGTAGTGGCACTTCAAAGTTCCTTTGAATATCCACCTATATTTACCCACGGAAATTTCAATCCCCCTGGTTTATTGCTTTACTAAGGCCATAGAGTGGCAGTGCACATGCGTGCGAGGGCCCTTCCATCACTGCTTGCAGTTTTAATTAATATTGTTGTTTTTTTTTTTTAACATTTTTGGGCACTTTGGGTGCCTAAACATACTCGAAAACTCTTGAAATTTGGCACAGACGTCAGAGTCGTCGGCCATCAGGTCTGGGCAAAGGCTGAAACACGGGCGTGGCAGGGGGGCTCTGTAGCGCCCCCTGTAATGCAAAAACAAACATTGGGGCACAGATCAGGCAAACATGTACGCACATGTACGAAATTTGGTACGCATATAGATCTCATCGACCTGAACAACTTTCGCACTCTAACATTTTAGCTCCGCCCAACAGGAAGTCGGCTATTTTGGATTGTTTAAAAAATGCATGTGGTGAACTTTTGAATACTCCTTCTAGGGGATTCATGGGATTGACACCAAATGTGGTGATCATGATGTCGAGACATTGTACTTGCTAAATTGCGAAGGGATTTTTGATATCTCGAACGGTTCTGCCATGGCGAAGCGACAAAGTCATGGCGAAATCAGAGAAACAGGAAGTGTCTAATATCTAAGGCAAAAAATGTCTTATTGTGATGACATGCGGGGTGTTTGTTCGTCTGAAGATTCCGATCGCATTGATGTGCCTATTGTGAGTCTCGGGTATAGCGCCACCACCAGGCGCCAGGAAGTGTGTCAGTCACAAAGCTGGATTTTTTTGACAGTTCTATCCGATGTTCTTTTAAATACTCCTTCTAGGATATTCATGCGATTGACACCAAAAGTGGTCAACATGATGCTGAGACATTGTAGATGCTAAATTGCGAAGGGATTTTTGATATCTCAAACGGTGTTGCCATGGCGAGGCAACAAGTTTATGGCGAATTCAGAGAAACAGGAAGTGTCTAATATCTAAAGCAAAAAATGTGTTATTGGGATGAAATGCAGTGTGTATGTTCGGCCAAGGATTCCGATCGCAATGATGTGCCTATTGTGACTCCCGGGTATAGCGCCACCACCAGGCGCCAGGAAATGTGTCAGTCACAAAGGTGGATTTGTTTGACAGTTCCATGCAATGTTCTTTTAAATACTCCTTCTTGGATTTTCATGCGATTGACACCAAAAGTGGACAACATGATGCTGAGACGTTGTAGATGATAAATTGCGAAGGGATTTTTGATATCTCGAACGCTGTTCCCATGGCAACGTGTCAAACTTTACTTTCATTTTAAAGGCATATTTAAGACTTTCAGTTGCATGCAGTGAAATTTTAAATACTCCTCGTATAGGATTCATGCGATTGACACCAGAAGTGGTCAACATGATGCTGAGACATGAAATCTCGAACGCTGTTCCCATGGCAACGCCCCAAACTTTACTTTTATTTCAGGGATATTAAGGGCTCTTGGCGTGCTTAGATTAACCTAAAAGTTGGCACACACATCAGAGTTGTTGGCTGTTAAGTGTGGACAAAAAGGTCAGACATAGGCGTGTCTCTTAAGTGGCTCACTAGCGCCCCCGTTTGTCTAAAATGTGGGGTTTCTTTTACCTACAGTCCCCAAATGGGTCAGTAACAACATGAAATAGTCCACTGATATTTACCAACTTGATGCACTTGCCCACCGTGCATCGTTTCCTCTGAGGCACCGTGTAGCGGTAAATAAACGTGCGAGGGCCCGCCATCGCTGCTTGCAGCTATATTTATTATTATTATTATTATTATTATTTATTCTTCTTCTTCTCCAAAGTGAATCGCATTTTTGAGGGGCGAAACATGCTCGAAAACTCATGAAATTTTGCCCACATGTCAGAAGTGGCGAAAATTTACATGTGGTATAGGCGCCAGAAGTGGGCGTGTAGAAATGGCTCGATAGCGCCACCTGCAAAATTTCAAGAGAACAGCCCCCCCGCTACGAAAAACGTACAGATACGAAATTTGGTAGGATCATCTATCACCCCAAGACCTACAAAAAAGTCTCTTGGAGCGAAGCTCTAAACCCAACAGGAAGTCCACCATTTTGAATTTTCACCTTGATTTTTGTGCAAATTTGGTCATTTCCAGGCTTTATACTTTAACGAACTCCTCCTACAGATTTAATCCGATCATCGTCATATTTGGTCAATCTCATCTAAAGGCCTTTGCGATGTTAAATTGCGGAGATCTTGACTTTTCGTTGGAGGGTGTGTCCGTGGCGGCCTGCCAAATTTTGTCTTTTTCGCCATGAAACAGGAAGTGGCTCTAACTCAGTCATACAATGTCCAATCTGCCCCACTCTTCATACGTTTGATAAGAGTCTTGGCCTGAACACATTTCAATGCCAATATACAACTTCACTCATAGCGCCACCTAGAGGTAGGAGGAAATGCCAAGTTTTACGCTGTGATTTACTGCTCTTAGAGATTTAATCAAATCATCATCATATTTGGTCAGACTGATGTTAAGCCCTTTGCCGTGATAAATTGCGAAGATCTTGACTTTTCGCTGAAGGGCGTGTCCGTGGCAGCCTGGCAAAGTGTGATATTTCGCCATGAAACAGGAAGCTGTTGTAATTCAGACAAACATAGTCCGATCTGCCCCCAACTTCACACGTTTCATAAGGGTCCCGGCCTGAACACATCAACATGGCATAATTCAGTATCAGTCATAGCGCCACCTAGAGGCAGCAGGAAATACCACCTTTTATGCTGTGACTTACTGCTCTTAGAGATTTAACCATATCAACATCATATTTTATCAGTCTAATCTCAAGACCTTGTGTGATGATAAATAGCAACGACCTTGACTTTTCGTTAAAGGGCGTGTCCGTTGCGGCCTCGCAAAGTATCGCTAAATGAATCCCATTTTTGACAGCCTAAACGAGCTCAAAAAGTCATGAAACGTTGCACACGTGTCAAAAGTGGCGAATATTTTCATGTGATATAGGCCTCAGAACTTGGGGTGTTAAAATGGCTCTATAGCGCCACCTACAAAAATTCAATAGAGCAGGCCCCCCGCTACATTAATCGCACAGATACGAAATGCGGTAGGATCATGTATCACCCCAAGACCTACAAAAAAGTCTCTTGGAGCAAAGCTCTAAACCCCACAGGAAGTCAGCCATTTTGAATTTTCTCTGTAATTTGAGTGCAAATTTTGCCATTTCTGGCCTTCGTATTTTAACAAACTCCTCCTATAAATTTAATCAGATAATCATCATATTTGGTGAGTGTCATCTAAAGGGCTTTGCAATGCTAAATTGCGGAGATCTTGTCATTTCAATGGAGGGTGTGTATGTGGCGGCTTGCCAAATTTCTGTGTTTCTCAATGAAACAGGAAGTTGTTCTAACTCAGGTTTAAAATGTCCAATCTGACCCACGCTTCACAAGTTTGATAGGTGTCCTGTCCTGAACACATCAACATGGCAATATTCAGTAAAAGTTATAGCGCCACCTGCTGGAAGCAGGAAATTACATGTTTTACACTGTGATTTACTGCTCATTGAAATGTATTCAGATCATCATCATATTTGGTCAGTCTGAACTTAGGGACTTCACAATGATAAATTGTGAAGATCTTGACATTTCGTTAAAGGGGCGTGTCCGTTGTGGCCTGTCAAAGTTTGATTTTTCGCCATGAGAAAGCTGTTGTAACTCAGACATGCAATGTCCGACCTATCACAGACATCATACGTTTGACAAGGGTCCTGGCCTCAACACATCAATGTTACAACAATCAATTACAATCATAGCGCCACCTGCTGCATAAAGGAGTAGTGGCACTTCAAAGTTCCTTTGAATATCCACCTATATTTATCCACGGAAATTTCAATCCCCCTGGTTTATTGCTTAACTAATGCCATAGGGTGGCGGTGCACATGAGTGCGAGGGCCCTTCCATCACTGCTTGCAGTTTTAATTAGGGCCCGAGCACCGAGGAGCAGGCCAGAATGGCCTGCACCGTGGGTGCAAAGCCCTATTGTTTTTGCTTCGTTTATTATTATTATTATTATTATTATTTTCCGAAATGAATCGCATTTTTGAAGGCCTAAACATGCTCAAAAACTCATGAAATTTTGCACACGCGTCAGAAGTGGTGAAAATTTACATGTGGTATAGGCGTCAGAAGTGGCCGTGTAGAAATGGCTCGATAGCGCCACCTGCAAAATTTCAAGAGAACAGCCCCCCCGCTACGAAAAACGTACAGATACGAATTTTGGTAGGATCATCTATCACCCCAAGACCTACAAAAAAGTCTCTTGGAGCTAAGCTCTAAACCCCACAGGAAGTCAGCCATTTTTAATTTTCTCTGTCATTTTTTGACATTTCCAAGCATCGTACTTTAACGAACTCCTCCTAGAGATTTAATCCGATCATCATCATATTTGGTCAATCTGATCTAAAAGCCTTTGCGATGTTAAATTGCGGAGCTTTTGACTTTTCATTGGAGGGTGTGTCCGTGGCGGCCTGACAAAGTTCAGCGTTTTCGCCATGAAACAGGAAGTGGTTCTAACTCAGGCATACAATGTCCAATCTGTCCCACACTTCACACGTTTGATAAGGGTCTTGACCTGAACACATTTCAATGCCAATATTCAGCTTCAGTCATATCGCCACCTAGAGGCAGCAGGAAATGCCATGTTTCACGCTGTGATTTACTGCTCTTAGAGATTTAATCACATCATCATCATATTTGGTCAGACTGATCTTAAGCCCTTTGTGATAATAAATTGCGAAGATCTTGACTTTTCGTTGAAGGGCGTGTCCGTGGCAGCCTGGCAAAGTGTGATGTTTCACCATGAAAGAGGAAGATGTTGTAATTCAGGCATACATTGTTTGATCTGCTCCAGACTTCACACGTTTGTTAAGGGTCCCGGCCTGAACACGTCAATATAACAATAATCAGGTACAGTCATAGCGCCACCTCCTGCACACAGGCGGTGTGGCACATACATTTTTCCTTTGAATATCCACCTATATTTACCTACTTTAATTCATATCCCCCTGGTACACTGCTTTTCTAATGCCATAGGGTAGCGGTGCACATGCGTGCGAGGGCCCTTCCATCGCTGCTTGCAGCTTTAATTATTATTTATTCTTCTTCTTCTCCAAAGTGAATCGCATTTTTAAGGGGCGAAACATGCTCGAAAACTCATGAAATTTTGCACACACGTCAGGAGTGGTGAAAATTTACATGTGGCATAGGCGCCAGAAGTGGGCGTGTAGAAATGGTTCGATAGCGCCACCTGCAAAATTTCAAGAGAACAGCCCCCCCACTACGAAAAACGTACAGATACGAAATTTGGTAGGATCATCTATCACCCCAAGACCTACAAAAAAGTCTCTTGGAGCGAAGCTCTTAACCCAACAGGAAGTCCGCCATTTTGAATTTTTGCCTTGATTTTTGTGCAAATTTGGTAATTTCCAGCCTTCATACTTTAACGAACTCCTCCTACAGATTTAATCCGATCATCGTCATATTTGGTCAATCTCATCTAAAGGCCTTTGCGATGTTAAATTGCGGAGATCTTGACTTTTCGTCAGAGGGTGTGTCCGTGGCGGCCTGACAAATTTCGGCATTTTCGCCATGAAACAGGAAGTGGCTCTAACTCAGGCATACAATGTCCAATCTGCCCCACGCTTCATACGTTTGATAAGGGTCTTGGCCTGAACACATTTCAATGGCAATATTCAACTTCACTCATAGCGCCACCTAGAGGTAGGAGGAAATACCATGTTTTATGCTCTGATTTACTGCTCTTAGAGATTTAATCAAATCATCATCATATTTGGTCTGACTGATATTAAGCCCTTTTCCTTGATAAATTGCGAAAATCTTGACTTTTCGTTGAAGGGCGTGTCCGTGGCGGCCTGGCAAAGTGTGATGTTTCGCCATGAAACAGGAAGTTGTTATAACTCAGGCATACAATGTCCGATCTGCCCCTGACTTCACACGTTTGATAAGGGTCCAGGCCTGAATACATCAACATGGCATAATTCAGTAACACTCATAGCGCCACCTAGAGGCAGCAGGAAATACCATGTTTTACGCTGTGATTTACTGCTCTTAGATATTTAACCATATCAACATCATATTTCACCAGTGTAATCTCAAGACCTTGTGTGATGATAAAAAGCAACGACCTTGACTTTTCATTAAAGGGCGTGTCCGTGGCGGCCTCGCAAAGTATCGGTAAATGAATCGCATTTTTGACAGGCTAAACAAGCCCAAAAAGTCATAAAACGTTGCACACATGTCAGAAGTGGCGAAAATTTACATGTGGCATAGGCGCCAGAAGTGGCCGTGTAGAAATGGCTCGATAGCGCCACCTGCAAAATTTCAAGCGAACAGCCCCCCCCCCGCTACGAAAAATGTACAGATACGAAATTTGGTAGGATCATCTATCACCCCAAGACCTACAAAAAAGTCTCTTGGAGCGAAGCTCTAAACCCCACAGGAAGTCGGCCATTTTGAATTTTTGCCTTGATTTTTGTGCAAATTTGGTCATTTCCAGGCTTCATACTGCAACAAACTCCTCCTACAGATTTAATCCGATCATCGTCATATTTGGTCGGTCTTATCTAAAGGCCTTTGCGATGCTAAATTGCAGAGATCTTGACTTTTCGTTGGAGGGTGTGTCCGTGGCGGGCTGCCAAATTTCGGCGTTTTCGCCATGAAACAGAAAGTGGCTCTAACTCAGGTATACAATGTCCAATCTGCCCCACGCTTCACATGTTTGATTAGGGTCTTGGCCTGAACACATTTCAATGCCAATATTCAGCTTCAGTCATAGCGCCACCTAGAGGTAGCAGGAAATACCATGTTTTACGCTGTGATTTACTGCTCTTAGAGATTTAATCAAATCATCATCATATTTGGTTAGATTGATGTAAAGCCCTCTGCGGTGATAAATTGTGAATATCTTGACTTTTCGTTGAAGGGCGTGTCCGTGGCGGCCTGGCAAAGTGTGATGTTTCGCCATGAAACAGGAAGCTGTTGTAATTCAGACATACATTGTTCGATCTGCCCCAGACTTCACATGTTTGATAAGGTTCTTGGCCTGAACACATTTCAATGCCAATATTCAGCTTCAGTCATAGCACCACCTGCTGCACACAGGCGGTGTGGCACATCAGTTTCCCTTTGAATATCCACCTGTATTTACCCACTTTAATTCACATCCCCCTGGTTCACTGCTATACTAATGCCATAGGGTAGCAGTGCACATGCGTGCGAGGGCCCTTCCATCGCTGCTTGCAGCTTTAATTTGTTTTGTACTCACTGTGTTTTGCCTCCAGGACTCGGTTGAAGCTTATGGGTCCGTGTACCTTTTGATAGTTTGTTTTTCAACTTCAAATGAAATAAGCAGAAACGAGAAAACGGCCCCTTTGTTCGTTTTTTTCGTTTTTTACCGAAAGACGAAAAACGAGATTTCGGGTTGATTTTTCGTTTTTTTTTTTGGTACAAAACGAATAAACCACTCTAAAATTCGTTGTGACATGTGGGGGGTCGCTAGACGCACCTCCCCGCCAATTGGTCAACCAAAATGAGAATATGTGACATCATCCGTTGTTCCTCAAGTCTGTTCAACAAAATAAAAGTCCTCCGCTGCTGTAGCAATAGGCTACTAATCTTTAAACTTTACAGGTCAGGTCTTAAATTGTGCTTTCTTCTGTGTAACTTAACGGGTTTCGGACAAATATTTATTTCATAAATATTAATCTGCACCTGCATGGTTTTATTTTATTATTTTATTTTATATATTTGGTGAAGCCACGCAGATAGGATGTAAAGTACAGGGCCGGGTTTCCCAAAAGCATCGTAAGGCTAAGTAGATCGTAAAAACCCTTACGAAAATTAACCATGGTTTTATTGTGGTAAAAGTGTAGTAACCATGTTTTTTTGGTGAATGGATCACTATCAGCAAAACTATGGTTACACTAACCATGGTTTAACTATGGTTTTTAAAAAACCATAGTTGTCAAAACCATGGTTATTTTGTGGTTACCATGGTTTTACTACAGTAACCATGGTTTTTTGGTTTTAACTGTAGTAAAACCATGGAGTATTTTCGTAGGGGGACCATCGTACGAATCATCTAAGAATTTCCCAAAAGCTTCGTAACAAGCACTTGAAAATCATCGTAGATCTACGAGTGGTCTGGAGTAATCGTTAATTCTTAAGTGCATCGTAAGACAACAGAGTTACAAGGACACCTGCAGGACAACCAGCAAATTGCACTCCTGCAATGATGATAATGTAATGTTTTAAATGTAGTCTATATTTATTTATTGGGTTCTTATTTGTTTATTTTATATTAAATATATAATATAATATATTAAAAATTCAAATGAGAAATCAAATTTAAACGACTAAACATAAATTAAAACGTATTTGGTACAAGTTGGTAAAAGTTTTTTTTTTGTATTTTGGTAAAAGTTGGTACTAGCAAATTGATAAATGGTTCCTATCGATTGCTGCTTCATCTAAAAATGTTTTGAAAAGGCATCTAATTAAAGAAACCAAATAAAAATTTACAGTACAATGCAATAATCCATAATAATAAATAAACATATATAATAAAAACAAATAATAATAATCTAAACTATAAAATGTAGAAGGCATTTCGTGGTGGGACGAGTCCTAACTAAATACGGAAAAGAATATTTCATTATGCACAAATTATTAAAACATTTCATAAAACAAGTCATTGATCAATTATGATTAATAATATTAAAATATTAGTGCACATCGGCTAAAGATCATTAGCCTAAACAAGCTTCTGCTACAAATTTGAGTCATTCTATTGGTGACATTTCAGCACTTGACAAACGGATAGCGACTTAAGTAGCACTTAAAACCCAGCTGCGAGCGATTGTTATACGTGCATCTTTGGGAAACGCACGTAAATGAACAATGAATGCTCGTTAAGTAACTCGTAAAAAAACGCTGTTAAGTGCAATGTTCAACCAAGTGTAAATACGTACCTTTCTTCAGTTTTGGACAAGAGATAAAGTTTGATTTATATGACAGATATGAAAAGTTATTAAAAAAAAACAATGTCATGTGGTAATTTTGTTGAAGTGATGATTTCGGTTTGTCTTCGGTTGTTTTCTGTGTGCACGCTTTTGTTTTTTAAGAATTAACCACAAATCGCGTTCTTGTGAAGGGGAAATTATCTTATTTTTAATGTGTTTATTACAACTAAAATAAAAATTTTTGTTATATTTTTATCTTAATATTATATTACATTTTACAACCAGACTTTCTTAAACTTTTTAAAATCATGAATGTAAAAGCAAGTAGTTTGGTGGATGCTTCAACACAGTGCAACAGATAGCTTTGGCACATTTTTGCCGGATTTATTTGTTTTATGAAGAATTGATGTTGAATCAAATCAATATTGGATTGATTCAATCTCTTACAGTACACGTGATTTAATAAACACACAATGATATTTGCTGTGTGGTAAATAACAAGGCTTATGTGTTAGCACCAACAACAAAAAAACATGAATGAAAGATACATTTGCAAATGACATGGTACATTAACAAGCGGAATTCACGAGGTACAATATTTGCCATGGCTATACTCATGAGTACTTTTTAAATGGCTTCTTTTTAGTCAAAGATTTGTATTTAGTACAGTCACACTGCATGTTTGGGAAGTATGACAGTACTTTTCCGTAATTAGATTTTTTAGTATTCCCACTCATGCAAATATGACTATTGCACAAGTAGCCTATCTTTTATACTTCTCCATAAACCTTCGAATACTAACAAAAAAATCTGCTATGATTTTCATAGTTTTGCAATACCAATACATAAAATTACATCCTAACCCAAACCCCAAATCTAACCCTAACCCCAAGCAATAATTTAAAAATAGAAAATAAACAGGAAAAACAATACTTAAAATGACATTAAAAATAAAGCCGTGAGAGCCGGGACATGAAAAACTATTTATAGAAATAAATGTGGTGACACGAAAAAAGCAGAAAAGCGTGTCCATGAATACGAATAAATATGAAATATTTCGTAATTATACCACAGAATGCCTTGAGGTAGGGTTGCAACACCAACTGATAAGGAATATAATGAATATATTGACATTACTTATAAAATGTATTCATATATTTACAATAAATCTCTATAATCTTTTCTGTGGAAATTATGTTTTGAATGTTTTAGGTAGCCTAATTGGCTTCGTTTATTTACTATTCATTTATATATTTATTAAGGCATTCTAACATCTCTTGAGTATATTCATGGCAAGAACCGGTGAATCTATACACAAGTTACAAGGTGATATACACACAGTCGAGAACAATTTTGCAATAATGTTTCTTATTTAGGCCTATGTTTTATTACTCTGAGTTTGGGAAATAGAATTTGTGGAATTATATGAAAAATATTAAAATATATTTCAATAATAAATATATAATATATACGTTTACTATTGTAAAATCTCTTTGTCAACCACTGGTTGGATTGCTGAAGGCTACAGGTTGCTGGTCAAGACAACGATATCTCAAGAAATGTAGGTTTGTTTATTGAATAAGAAATGTGTGGTTCTGAAACAGATCAATAAAGTACAAACATGAATATTTAAGTAAATATTACAACGGTTAAATAAATCCACTAGTAAACAGATTAATAATGAATAACAACTAACACACTACAACTCGGCATTTATACTTCAATTATAATTACTTAAACTATAAACTTAAACACAAACAAGTAGAAAGTGCGTTATTTATGTGCATGCACAGTTCACGTGCTTGTCTCTGTCGTGCACGTGCAATGGCGCTGATATTATGCAAAACTTAGAGCGCATGTGCGTTGTTAGTCTAAAGAAGCATTTTGATTTTAAATGAATAAATATAAACTTATATACATAACAAGAATGCTAACCGGATGAAGTAATAGTTGATTGGATATATTATCATCGAATAACAGTTTTAAGTGAAAACATCTGCAAGTTATCACACCAGTCATAACTATAATATGTAAACGTCCCATAAAGTTACTTATATACATATATCTGACTACTTACATCGTGATGCACGCACACGTATACATAATCAATAAACACTTCAATAATTTGGCTCTTAATCCACCTGTTTCGGTCTATAAACTATTTACAACGTGCAGCCAACTCCGCTATACGGTTCTCTCTCCCGCTCCGTTACCTGGCAACCTCAGAACGAACTTTTGGAACAGTCCATTGCTGATGAAATGAAAGGGGTGTTGGGGATGTATTAGGCATATAGTTCCCTTTCAGTCGGTCACTACGACGTCACGTCGTGACCGACGAATTGGGAACTCGCTTAGAGAGACCAATCTGCTTCGTTTACTACTAAATGCCAATGAACTTGGCATTGAGATATTTGCATAATGCTGGCGCCGCCCCGCCAGGTGCGTATATAAGCCGCAGGTGCAAATGTGGAAATTAGCTTTTTCGCTTCAAAAGCCGGCATTATCTGCTACTGAGAAGCTACTCTCTGCTCTTCTGGGAACGGTTGCTGAAGTTGATTGACAAGCAGTACTACCACAGCGGACGCTCGCAGTATTCCACTGCTCTGCATCTTTTTTGTTTTGAGTTTAGTGTGTGCGTTGCCTCTCCCTGTGCGCATCACCAGCTGAGCACCTATAGAGTGATTTCCCTAAAAGAGTGATACGTGAGAGCTCTGTGTCTTTTTAAAGACAGCCACTCTCTCGTATATTCGGAGATCAGCGTCCTTTTCAGGATAGCTTTTTCTCTGTGCGATCTTGGATGCGAGAAGTACAGGGATTCCAGTGACGGTCACGAGCGCTGTCTTCGTGCTTGGGCATCGAGCACTCCGAGGCTGCGTTCGTGGAGAGCTTTTGTTCTCTCTGTGAGAGCATAACCCTCTTGGATTGCGGAGACGACTGTCGTTTCTACGGGAACGACGTCCGCGCCTTTGCAGTGCTGAACGCCGCCATGGTGCGGCTGTCAAGTGCTCGCAGGACGTTCTTCGCATCACTACGCTGAGTAGGACGGAGGATGCGTCCTTCACCTACCGGCCTTCTCATCCTCAGCCGGTTGAGGCTCCGGTGGAGACTGCAGAGTCGTGTTCTGCGATTTCTGCCGAATCCATTGGACCTCCTTCTGGTCCCGTCACTTCTGCAGCATCAGAGGGGTGCCCATTTTTTCCCTCCGAGGCGGAGTCGTCCTGGAGATGGCGGCCATGCCCGCTTGAGCGGCGGAAACGGTAGAGTTGGAGGGGTTAACCCCTCTCCGCCCGAACCGTCCCGCCCACATGATTGGTACTTTGGAGCTGCCTGGGCCTCTACAGTCCTCACCCCCTGTGCCTGCCTTTCCCGACGGCACGAAGAGCTGACGTGATTTGCGGCCGTCTCGGCCGTTCAGCTTTCATCCCTCACCTCCCTCACCAACGGAGCCGCTAAGGGCGGGGATCCCTTCAGTGGAGCGGGGGGTTGCGATGCAGCTGCGTTCCTGGAGGGACCACCCAACCCTTCCCTCCCGTGTTTGTATAGGCAGTCGTCCGGTTACGGGCGCTGCCCATCAGGCATGCGGAGACGCGGCTTCAGCCCTGCACGCAATAACGTTGCTGCAGGTTCACCAAGCGAAGGCTTTAGATATTTACGAGGGAGGCCGCGACCTTCAGTCGTGCGATGTCCACCACAGTGGTTCAAGATCGCCACCTTTGGCTGTGTCTGGCTTACATGACGGACGCAGACGAGAACAACTTCCTGAATGCTCCTGTCTCACAGACCGGCCTCTTCGGCGAGCCCGGGAAGCGTACAGCTCCGCTGCGCAGACTGAGGCGATCTCATAGGTCGTGCCCCGGCGGAAGAGAGCTGCCCTTGGTCCACCAACGCCGGCTCCTCAGTCTGCCTCTCGCCGTCAACGTCCTGCGGCGGCCACCTCTGTTCCCCTCCTCGGACCCCATCTCGGCAGCGCAGGGGAACCGGTCGTCAGCAGCTCGCCCCGCCCGCTTAGCCGCTTCCCGTGAAAATCGGGAGTTTGTGGCCAGAGACGGGCGACCCGGAGTGGCAGAGGATCACTCTTCAGGAGACGGTGATTCGCTCCTTCCCCCGGTAGAGGGTCGGGTGGAAAATCCTTGGTTTGCATCTGTTCCACCGGCTATCCAGCCGGTACCCACTTAACCACACATAAGAGTGCATTCCTCTTCCCTCTCCAGGTCTCCGGAGGATCGAGAGAGCCGTGAGCGGGCACACCAGCTCACCCTACCTCTCCTCTATCGCCAGCGGGTGTTTTTCCGGAGTCTGCGTTCTCCGCGCAGGAGACCAGACGACCGTCACCCTCAGCGGGCTCAGGTCAGTTTCACACACACACATACTGTAGATGTTTATGCTGTCACAGCAGATGCACCGGCAGTCTTACCTGTCTCGCTTCGCTGCCCCACTGCGGGTACATCGGTAGTGTAGTTAATTCTCCTCGTACGGTCCCTGGATGCTTCGCTTCAGTTCCCAGCCCGTCTCGTTGGGTTTTACGCACTATCCGCCTCGGTTACGAAATACAATTACCGGCACTCACCCAAATTCTCGGGCATTCGTTTCACTATAGTGAAAGCGTCCGATGCACATGTACTGCGTGCAAAAATCGACGTCTGGCTGGCGAAGGACGTTTCGAGCCGGTCCCTCTTACCGAGATGATGATAGGGTTTTTCCAGCCTTTATCTCATAGTACCCAAAATACTCAGTGGGTTATGACCGATTTATTTACGCACCGGCTTTACAAATGTGATCCTTTAGGATGATACGCCGAGGCTCGTATTTTAATATTTAGATCGGTTTGCAGCCTTGGACCTGTAGACGTGTACTTCATGTGTCCATCTCCCCTCGCCTTAGACCGTTTTTCGCTCTGCGTTCGTGGGGTGGGCATATTAATACTAAGTACACCATTCGAGCTGTCTCTCTCTCCCCGTGTCTCCATGAAAGTGCTAGTCACGGCATTAAATTCTCAGAGAGAGAGAGCGTTGTTCGCATTCTGCTTATATTTACGTGAACTTATATAGCTCGTTCTTGGCAGACGTGCGCGAACACAGAGATTTAATGCTTCGGCATCTCGCTCGTTTATATCATCAGGTCAACTGGGAAAAGAGCAACTTTGCCCCGTGCAGAGGATCCTTTCTCAGTATGGAAATAGACTCGATTGACTAATTGGCGTGTTTTACAAGAGCGCACAACCAGTCAGTTCTGACTTGCCTCGGTTTAGTTCGAGGGAAGTACGCGGTCCCTCTGAAACAATTTCAGAAGCTCCTGGACATATGGCAGCAGCTGCGGCTGTGACACTGCTCGAGCTGCTTCATATGAGACCGCTTCAGCATTGGTTTTACGATCGAGTCTCGAGGAGAGCGTGGCGCAACGGCATACACCGTGTAACCATTACACCTGCGTGTCATTTCTATTTTACCCCGTGGTCAGACCCAGCATTTCTGATAGCAAGATATGCCCCTGAGTCGGGTCTCCTGGCATTCTGTAGCACATGCGATGCCCCCAGCACGGGATGAGCAGCCACGTATGACGGGCTTGCAGTCTCAGGGGTGTGCTTAGCACCCCAACTGCCGCGAGCGGTGCGCTGTATATCTGGGACTTGTACGCTCCGCTATGGAGATGCGAGGGAAGGATGTATTAGCCGACACCGACAACATTGCGACTGTTGCGTTATTTACCGGTAAGGCGGTTTTTGCGCTCTCGTCACCTGTCGCATCTCGCTCGTCATCTCCTCCTTTGGAGTCAGAAGCATCTGAGGTCCCTTCGTGCCATTTACATCCCGGGTTCGCTCAATACAGCGGCAGACGCGCTTTCCCGAGCTGCGCACCCGGCGAATGGCGACTCCACCCCCAGACGGTCCAGCTAATTTGGAAGAAGTTCGGTCGTGCGCAGAGATCTATTTTCGTCACCGGACGATACCCACTGTCGCCTGTTTTATTCACTAACCGAGGGCAGCCTCGGCGTGGATGCGTTGGCACACAGCTGGCCGCGGGGGACGCGCAAATACGCATTCCCTCCAGTGAGCTTAATCGCACAGACACTGTGCAAAGTCAGGCAGGACGAGGAGAGCCTTTTATTAGTCGCCCCGTACTGGACGACCAGGAATTGGTTTTCAGAGTTAATGCTCCTCGCGACAGCCCCTCCCTGGCGAATTCCCCTGAAGAAGGACTTTCTTTCTCAAGGAAGGGGCACATTATGGCACCCGCGCCCCGACCTGTGGGATTTCCATGTATGGTCGTTGAGCGCGCGCAAGGTTTAGGTGATTTATCGCAAGCGGTATCTAACACCATCGACGCGGTACGAGCACCGTCCACAAGACGGGCTTACGCGCTTAAATGAAACCTTTTTTTTTTCGTCACCTGGTGCTCTTCGCAACGCGAGGACCCCAGAGAATGCCCATTAACATTGTGCTTTTATATTTTCAACATAGGTTAGATGGTAGGCTGTCCCTCCGCCATTAAAGTTGATATCGCCGCTATTTCTGCTCATCACTCACTTATCAACGGCAGATCAGTCGGCCAGCATGATTTGGTTATTACAATTAAAGAGGCGCTCGCAGGCTAAACCCCTCGCGCCCCCCTCTTTCCTCCTGAGACCTGTCCATGGTGCTGAAGCTTTCAGGTCTCCCATTTGAGCCTTTGCAGTCTGCGAGTCTGAAGTTTTTGTCAATGAAAACTCTGACCCTGCTAGCATTGGCCTCCGTGAAGAGAGTAAGGGATTTATATGCATTCTCTGTTGACGATTCGTGCCTTCAGTTTGGTCCTGCTGTCTCACTGAGACCCAGACCAGGCTACGTGCCCAAAGTTCCCACCACTCCCTTCAGAGAGGTGGTGAGCTTGCAAGCGCTGCCCCCGGAGGAGGCAGACCCAACCATGGCTTTATTATGTCCCGTACGAGTTTTACGCCTCTACGTGGATCGCACACAAAGCCTCAGGACTTCAGAGCAGCTCTTTGTTTGTTACGGTGGTCAGCAGAGAGGGAAAGCTGTCACTAAGCAGAGGATGTCTCATTGGATTGTAGACACTATTGCCCTTGCTTATAATCTGCAGGGCACCCCATGTCCATTTAAATTGAGAGCTCACTCCACTAGAAGTGTTGCCTCATCTTGGGCACTCGCTCGTGGTTCCTCGCTAACAGACATCGGCAGAGCTGCTGGTTGGGCGACACCTAACACGTTCATTAGGTTTTACAGTGTTCGTGTCGAGCCTGTCTCCTCTTGTGTACTTTCCTCGTTAGGGGAAGCACAGAGAACAGGCTCGTAGGTCGGCTTGCAGCCTCCGACTGCTGCTCCAAACTGAGCTCAGTATGGAAGGCCATCGAGGCAAAAACGCATAATAATTTGTTTTGCCTTCCTCCGCTGCCTTGGCAGCCTGATGTTGCGGAGCATCCGCTGCCAGCCTCTCACTAGCTGCATCCTCGCGAACCTGTGTATGGCTCGGGCATCCACATTGCGTCCCACCGGGTTCCTTTGTGAGTATTTTTCCGTGGGGTTAATCCTACTAGCCCACGTTTCCCTCAGCAGAGCACTGCTTTGCTTACACAGCCACGGCTGTCATTTATACTTTCGCCCACCAATAGCCCTTAACGGGGCGGTGGCTTCCGCAGCGTCCCTATACCGCTCAGATAGGGCGCTTCCCAGTCGCTGGCACTACTGTGGGGTTAAAGGAACATCTAGTGCCCGGCCTTCTGCCTTAAAACCTAATTCTCCTTATCCTTAAGTGGAACCGGAGGGCTTTACGCAGACACTGGAAGAGGTCAGCCCTCAGTGGCGTTTTGGTAGGGATTCCCAATTCGTCGGTCACGACGTGACGTCGTAGTGACCGACTGAAAGGGAACGTCTTGGTTACGTATGTAACCCACGTTCCCTGAAGGAAGGGAACGGAGACGTCACGTCCCGTCGCCACAGGGCTGCTCCCTGCTGTTACGGCCGGTCACACTTTCCGGCTTTCTCAGCGAAATGAAGCTAATTTCCCTATTTTGCACCTGCGGCTTATATACGCACCTGGCGGAGCGGCGCCGGCATTATGCAAATACCTCAATGCCAAGTTCATTGGCGTTTTAGTAGTAAACGAAGCAGATTGGTCTCTCTAAGCGAGTTCCCAATTCGTCGGTCACGACGTGACGTCTCCGTTCCCTTCCTTCAGGGAATGTGGGTTACATACGTAACCAAGACGTTTCTACAACTATATTTAACATTTTTTTGTTATTATTCGAAGGTTTATGGAAAAATATAAAAATGTTGGCTTACTCTCTATTATATCTGCAAGAGTCATATTTGCAGGGGTGGAAATACTGAAAAATCTACTTACGTAAAAGCATTGTTACTTCCCAAACACGCGTGACTGTCCTCAATACAAACATGTGACTAAAAACAAGCCATTTTAGTCATGTACTCATACAGCCAGTAGCAAATATTGCACTGTGAATATTATTCTGCCTGGATCTGCCCGAAGCCGAATACGTTATTATATAGGCTATAACATAAAGAGCTTGAGCAGCTTTAGAGGTCGAGCCTGGATCAAACCAATCAAAGTTACAGAGAAAGCGGTAATTTGTGATAAAAATGTATGAAGAATTTACTACTGACTGAAAATTATAATACTGCTGCAATAAACAAACCCATAAAATAGTTGGAAAGTCCTTATGGATTAAATCCTTTCATGCAGGAACTGAATTAAAATCTATTGTCCTATTTTAAAACGATCACATGAAAGTCTGAAACAACCTCAGAAATGACAGCCTAGTGGTAAGGCTCTCAACAGCGCATTCAGCGATCCGGGTTCAATCCCCATAAATGGTCATGTTTTGCTTCTACTTTTTCTGTATTTTTTTATATACTGTAGCCTACTTTTTAAATATAAAACAGATCTTAACTTTTAAAAGACAATTTGTAGGTTACTAAGTAACCTATATAATAAATATTTAGCAGATGAATGATTTTAATACATTTAACTTTAAAGGTAACTTAAATTTATTTATTTTTATTTGGGGGTACATTTCAAAAGCAGCAACTTGAGTGGACAAAAAACTAACTGTGAAAATAAAACGTGAATATATTGTTCATAAGAAGTGTAGTTGATTTAAGTATAATCATATGCTAGAAGTGTCTAATCTCATGATGTTAGCTGCCAAATATGTTGACTAGCAGTGAGGAGAGCACTGACATCTATCAGCAGCACAGCTTTACTCCTGCAGATGAACTGTTGTTCTTGAAAGAAAAAAATGGGGTCACTGAGAGCATGATGGGTGAACAGCATCTGCATTTCTGAATTAACAGTAGTACAAGGAATGATTGTGTAAAATGATATATGTTACATATATTCTTGACCAATCATTATTACATGACATGTTACTTAAAACATTTTTGATGGCAAATTATGCGTGCGTATAAAGCCACAAGTCATCATGTTAAACCCTGGGAGTATGAGAGATTTTAAACCACTGGTTTATTATCACACTGTTAGCTGTAGTTATGCAGCTGTTTCCCAGAAACTTATGTAGATTTAAATGTATGTTATTTACTGGCATGAGGCTGATATTTTATAGTTTTATTCTGTAAATAAAAAGACTTGTTAATGTTTAATGTTCATTTAACTTTGAACAAACTGTTGCCAGTAAATAAGATAACCTGTTGTTAAATCTACAGTAAGTTACTGGCAAACAGCTGACAGTAATATTGTCATTTCTACAGAATTTTTAACAATGTAGTGTTAGGTGTTGATAGATAAACAGAGTTTTATGAATGGTTTCAGGGTGAGGATCAGTTGAAGAGAAGCCTGAGGTATAAGCACATTATACTGTACGTCTGAAGCCCTACTTGTGTGGTGAACAATTGTTGTCTGCAGGACACTGAAAATCTTCTCTGGGATCACCGGCAAAAAAAAAGAGTTTTAACTCATTACAACAAAATGCCAAGAGCATACCATCAAGACATTATACTTTGTATTCCTACAGACGTGCAGACACCATAAAGACTTTTAAAAATTTCAAGAAAAATGTAACAACTAGAGGAACATACAAATACTGTAGATCTTTAAAATAATGTGCATTTCTATGCACACCAAGCATAAAAAAATCCAATGATCCAATTAAATCTCCTTTCTGTATGACAGACAATCTGAATTAATATATATATATTTCATCAATACACTGCAATTATATGGATTTAGATGCAACATTTTTGGTCACTTCTTTAACAAAATAATTGTTCAAATTGTACTGCTGTGGCTATTATCCTTATATTGGGTAGTTAAGATTATAATTTATATTAAATATTTGATAGGCCTATAACATACCATATTATGAAACACATGTCTATATTGTATGAATTATTATTGTAACAGAATTTATCAAATTGAATATATAAGTTGATTTTTAATCAAGGTTAATCAAGTCAAATAAAATGTCAAAGGGTCAGCTGTAATATCACTGCATTCACAGTTCAGTGTTAGTGGAAGTCTAGTTAAGCAACAACTGTGGCTTAACCTGACAGTTAGGCTGCCCCGGACCAGGCTAGTTTCCAAGTTTAAGTTTCCATAGTAACCGGCGATGAACTTCAAGTTTGTTTTATGAAACAAAATCCACCGGCAATAATCCAGACTTAATGTAATCAAGTTTTATGAAACAGCCCTTAGGTGCAAGTACATTATCTATGTTTTGCAGAATACACATTAAAATCATCGGGATTTACATGTATACAGATGCTGCTCGTTTTACTTTCTCTTGATGTCTTCCAGAGCTTTAGCTTTTTCAGGCTCTTTGATTTCTTTCATCTTCTCAATGAGAAACTCCATGTGCTGAAGTGTGAACAGAGAATATGTGTTGAGTGCGATCATCTCCAGAGACTTCACACAGTTGTAAGCTTCAATCACCAGCTTGATTTTCTCTTTCTCTAATTCCTGTAGTTCTTCCTTCAGCTTATTGATCATAGAGAGACGGTCTTTTATTTTGTCATCATATTTCTTCTTTAAATCTTCTTTAGTTCTTGTCTCAATATTTTTCTTTGTTTCATATATTTTGTCTTCTTTGACATGTTTGCTGTAGTGACATTTATTTGTGCAGACTGTGCAGTGATTATTTTTCATCATATAACACATTGAGAGTGGAGTCACCCACCAGCATCCAGGATAGTGACAGTTCTCCTCACAGACGGTGCAGCAGGTTGCATCATAAGCTACAGCAGGATCAATATCAACCTTTCCTTTGTAGGGCACTTCAACTTCATATTCAAAATTATTATTTTCTTTGATATGTTGCTTGTGTTTTTCTAGATCTTCTTCAGTTTGTTTCAGCTTATTTTGCTTTTCTTTCATCTTTTGAACATGGGATTGTAGTTTGGAGATGTTTGGCCGAAATTGTTGCTGTATTATCAAAACGTCGTGAGTCAACTCCAAGGTTTTAGGTTGTATCATGTCAAGAAACTTAAAAAATTCTGTGATTCCTTTATAACTAAGATCCCATGCTTGATCCTGGATTGTTTGTTCTTCTTCATCAAATGTTTCTTCCTGACAGTTGTTAAACAGAAAATAGATCGGCTGATTCATCTCATCTACAGCACACTTGACTTCAGCTTCTTTGACGGCTGTCAGGGCATTTTTAGGGCGAACACCAGTTGAGTGTGTGAAGAGTAACACAATGTTATCAACAATATCTTTACCAAATAAAGACTGAACCGCATCAAATATGTATTCTTGTCTGTCAGTGAGTCGATTTTGATCTGCCTTCATCACAAAACACACTGCATTGATTTCACTGATCACATCTTCAGATGTACATAAACGTAATAAATGCTCTGCAATCTCTATATCACGATCAGCTCCACGAGTGTCTCCATATCCTGGTGTATCAATGATTGTTAAATCAACTGAAGTTTCTTGTAAATAAACACCATAGATAATGACATCAGAGGTCTGACTGTGAACTGATGATCTGTCGCTCTGATCGTCTGTGATCTCAAACCAAACTTTGTCTTCTCTCTTAACACCACAGATGTAGTTGATCATAGCATTAATGAGAGTTGTTTTTCCAGTGCCTGTTTCTCCCACCATCAGTATGATTTTATGACGTTTCTTTTCGTCTCTTTCACCAAAGCTGATTTTTCTGTAGGACTTAGATTGATTCAGATTATCTGTTGTTGTATTTAGACGATATCTAGCAGGATTTTCATCGTGAATGTGGATGCTTTCCTTAAAGAGGCTCTTTAATCTGTAGTTTTAAAAAACACAATCATATACAACAATTTATTATCATTTTTTAAGGTGTGTATGAACAACATGTTTCATTGTGTGATATTAAAGTCACCAAGAAATTAAAAACAAAAATTTTTAATGGAATATAGTTTTTTTTAAATAATTGATAATTGACTTATATGAGAATATTTGTATACATGGAGACGGGGGATCTGCAGGTCAGTGTAATGGGCATGCCGAAAGGTTGTGAAGTGAAACCATAAAAAATTATTAAAAAATATTTCAGCATCTTCTTTTAAACGTACCCAAAAGGTGGATATTGGTACCTCAAATTTACATATCTGTACCAAAATGGTACATATCAGGACCTTTTTCAAAGGTTCCATCTCAGTGACAGCTTTTTTTACCTTTTTTCTGAGAGTCCATAGATGCTACCCTTGTAATTGTGCTCTCAATTAATATGTAAAGTAATTGATAAAAGCTGTTTTTGTGATATAGAAAAGACAAAATTATATATTTTTGGAATGGTTTACTGTATGTACACTCTTATAAAAATTCCATGTTGAAATACAGAAGGTATGTATTAACACTTTTAATATTATTTTCATAATTTTAAAACTTTTAGTATATTTGTTAATCCTCTAGGGCAGTGGTTCTCAACTCCAGTCCTCGGGCCCCTCCTCCCAGAACATTTTAGATGTCTCCTTATATAAAACACACATGATTCAGTTCATCAGCTTGTAAGTGTGTTAATTAAGGAAAAGTTTTAAACATTGGCCCTGTCCCAAATGGCGTACTTCATGTGGACTTTCGGTCTTGTGGCCTTAAATTGCGCGTGCTTGCTTAGGCTACGAGTCTGTAGGGTGTCCCGTCTGTCATTTTTACGCTTTGAAGTGTGCTCATCAGCGCCTCCTTTGCCCCCTTGATGCGGTCTTCAGCGAAGCCCGCACTGCAGCAGGTTTCGCACACTTTACCAACCCAGAAGTCCTTGCGAAAGAGCAATCAGACCAATCAGACGACGGAAGGGAGGAGTTCACACTGACGGGCAATTTCTCAACCTATTTCTGGTGTGACGCTCGAGTCTGTCCCAAAATACGACTTAGGTGCACCCACGTGGACTCGCATCAAGGGTCCCTAAAGTCTGGACTACGTGATGTCATCAAAGTGTGGACTCTGAGGAGGACCACAAGTCCGGAGTGTGCCATTTGGGACAGGGCCATTCTGGAAGGAGCCTGATGAGTGGAATCAGGTGTTTCATATAAGGAGACATCTAAAACATTCTGGGGGGGGGGAGGACTGGAGTTGAGAACCACTGCTCTAGGGTCTATGTTTCTTATTTCAATAAAGAAAACAGTGCGTAACCAATGATCTTTTATTCATGTGAGGCTCACTCAGCAGGTACACGGCATTAATCACAACACAGGTGTTCTTGTAGTCTTCTCACTCTTCAGCTGTATACTCTACAGATAATTGTTATGCTACTGACACCTAGGGGTTAGGTTCTGTACTGTACACATATATACTATCACTACATCCCCTTTCCAATAGACATCAAGTTATTACAAAAACACTAATGACTTATTTTTAGATAAATACTAAGCTAAGACTGAGCACATTATACAAGATGTACTGCATCACACAACAATATCAATAATTATTGCTTTACAATCCCAATAACAACTGTTAACATTTAGTTTTTATCTTTACTTTTATGATAATTCAAATACTTAAGATATGTTTCAGCAATATTCAGAGGTTTAGTCTATCAGGAGGTTTTACTGTGCGTTTAGATCTTCTCAGTACAGGTGAATGCAACTCTGGATGTTCTTTAGCTGGCTCTTTGTTAGGGTGTTTTCACACATAGACTGTTTAGGTCGGCCCCTCACTGGCACTATCCTGCCCCCTCAGATCACCATTAATGTTGAATGGGATTTTAATGATAAAATGCGCTATATAAAAATCACATTTGCCTTGTGTATTGTCTTCCTAAAGTGAATTTTAAAGTCTAATTATTTAACAAAACAAAAAAACAAGTGTGCATGTATTCTACCGTGACACACGCCCACTCATGTATATAGGCTTGTTCGACTTTATGCGGCGCCGCTAGAACTGTCAGGCGAAGACGTCAAAATGCCGCGAGAGCGAGACGAAATGACACTTAGTATGATTTTTTCGAATTGTCCTCGCAGTACTTTGACGTCATCCGGCTGTTGGTTCAGCGTATGAACTTGAACAAGCCTTTTGTGTTGACGGCTTGACGCACGCCGACAATGAGCCCACGTTCTGAGTCTCAGCGGAAAATCAAGATGTTGAAGTGGGAAATTATATAAAAAGTTACAGACAGGAATGGGGGAGTGACCTGAGCCTGCCCTGTAGCAATGGATATATGGAAAATAGCACTGCAAGTTCTGCAAACTGGATTGTCACACATCAATAAATGCTGTGGCGTGGATGAATTATCGGAGCATTTCAGGTGCACAGATCCAAATGTTCGGCTGTCATTAAGTCAATTCTGGCACCATGAACTTCAGACAGACTGTACATAGTTTTGAAAAGTTCAGATGTTTATGTTCTTCAGCATCCTTGCAAGTTAACGTACAACCAACAGCCTATTATTGTTCTGCATTTAACGTTAAAGGTAAGCCTGTACAATATCTCTCTCTCTCACACACACACCTGTTTATCAGGAGTAAATAGATAAAAAACAGACATTGTTGAATTTATAATTAACGAATTTGAATTAGCCTATCCTACAGCATAGCTGTATATGTAAACGAGTTATTGTCATTTTGCTATTGTGGGTCTCTAGCTGCTTAATCGCTAGCTTATGGTGCATTACTTGTGGCAGTTAAAATAACTACGTTATATGTCAAATTGAACCAAAATGTTGATAAAATGTTGTGTTTGGACCGTTTTTGGGCTGAAACCATCAACTCTACCTGCCAACACTGTCCCCCACCATTACGTAAAATTTCTTGAACTAACAGTTACTGAAAGCAAACACGAAGTATAAACATTTCATAATTTCAAGGTTTTATATTGCATTAACTAATTTCACCATGGACATTCGAAAATGGATTAAAAAGAAACTACAGCAACTGCCACTACCTCTGGGTCTGAACTTCAAATGAGCAGTGTTGTGCTAATATGTAACGTTAGGTATGCGTTTTTTTTGTTGTTGTTGAATTGTTCAGAGCTTTGTACGTTGCTCACTATAGCTGTAGTTTTTTTGGTTGTATTACAGAGATGTTTGGTTATAACACGTTAAAACTTAATGTACCAGACCTATGTATTTTCTAGCTAGGGGAAGTATATGCATTTATGTGATCGCCCCCTCTGGTATTTTAGACGCCCCCTCATCAGCGCTCGGCTGCCGCCGAACTCTGGTGCGACCCATCTGTGGTGTGAACCAACCTCGTGCAGAACCAAATACAGGAAGTAGGGCTGCACGGTTACAGGAAAAATGATGATCACGATTGTTTTGCTCAAACTTTTGATCACGATTAAAAATGACGATCATTCTTTTAGTGAAGAACTTCTATTTACTTCAGTATTTTTATTACACTTTACAGCCATGTATGTAATATTATATACATTTTATAGGCCTATATTATAAAATATTTTATTGTTTTGTAATATCCACAGCTCCCATTCTCTTATATCTTTTTAAAACATTTAAAATAATTCTGCAAAATTCTGTATAGATTTTGCAAAAGAAATCCGCAGAAATAACAAAAATAACTCCTTACAGCTGTACTACTATTGGAGCAATTAAAGCAGTTCAGTTTTAACTGTCAAAATTATAAAATATATTTTATTTCTTAAATTTTAGAGCCTTTTTTGTTTGTTAAATTAAGGTTTTTGATAATGACCAAGCGGTTAGCAGCCGACAGCTAACGTCATGTTGACGACTTGTTTGATCAAATGAGCCTCTCAAATCAACACTTCACTTGCCTACAATAACATCTATATAAAATATATATTTTCAACATATAACAATGTTAGTTAAATGTTTATTATCAACATACTATTTTTTAAAAAGCGGAGGGAGGCTGCTCTGTTGCTCGCAGTTGCGGCGGGGTGCAGAAAAATTATGAAAAGGGCTATACAAAACGAAACGAAATAAACATGAAATGAAATAAACATGCAGGTTGCCTTACCTTATACATTCGCTATGCATCAATTAAAATTCAAGGCTTTACCATAGAACATGGCTATTCGTGTATCCAACAGTTTAACTAAGAAAAAAGGCTATCAAACAAATAAAATGACACCGCATTTTTTACATGACTACAGAAAGAAGTCTTTTATAGATTATGCGCAGCATTTAAGGTTTTAATAAAGTTCTCCATTTATCCCGATGCGCTGAAGGTCCTGCTGCTGGCGGAGACGCTAAACACCGTTGCAACAGGTGCATTGTGAATGGGCGTAGTGGACTCGTGCGATAGGTTAAACGTCTTTCTTTTACAATTTATCAATGTCTCAACGTTTCTTTTAATTAAATTAAAATACAAAAAGGTGGAGAAACCATAAAAAATCCAGAGGCCTGGCCGCATATCAACTGTGATGTTAAAATTGGTCCGAAACCCGACCCAAGGGGCGTAAAAAGGCTGAAATGCAGGGCTCTAATATATATGTATATCAAATCAGAATTAAACTGAAATAAAAACAAAACATTTTTGAATAAAAAATGCCTATGATTTTCCTTTTATGTGGCAATCATTTTTTAAAACCCCTTGCTGCTCACGGTGCTTATTGGACACGTATCCTCGGCTAACTTACATGATGCGCGATCCGCTATTGTTTTCTGTGTTGTGGATGGTCGCTTTTTTATGGTTGCGGCTTGTGTCTTCAGCTTTTGAAACTCTTGATATTTCACATTTGGAACGAACAGGAGCACAGTTAGCACAAGACTCATATCTTACCTAATCAACATCACTTTCCTCAAATCCGAAATATCCAAACAATGGAGTAGCCTATATGACCCTTTTTGGGAATTAAACATACATATTTCTGCACTTTCTTCTTGTTGCTCTGCCATTATATTCGTTCAATGTGAATGACTGTAAATCTCGTGATGCTAACGTATTTCTACTATAGCACAGACTGCGCTTGCAAAGAAACACTAAGTTTACTCTGACTCCGCCCATATCAAGCAAACACATTGCTTGAATCTAGACCGTCTGTTTTGTGGTTGGTCTTTACACATTAATCGCGACGATTGTCATTAATTAACCGTGGGGCACGCATATCGTTATCATGATAAAAATATGATTAATCGTGCAGCCCTAACAGGAAGTTCTCCACATGTTTGATCCACTGGGCTTCCGTCGTGACGTGAGCCAGGTGTTATATTGTGGGTTACAGCTGTCCTCCACACACAAAAATAGTGCTGGCTCCGTAAGAAGGGTTTTAATAGAACAGTTGCGCAATTTTGCGTAAAAGCAAAGAAACTTCGCAAAGACGTGCATCGTTTATCTCAATCTTGCTAGCCTCGCTCTTCTGACAGGCTGGTTGTCGTGGAAACATGGGGGGTGGTCATGAGATGGTAAGAGCTGTCAGGGACCAATGACAGCGCTGACTGTTGTCACATGGTGTACAGTGCGGCGTTTCGAATACGGTAAAAACAACATATGTGAAAACACCCTTAGACAAATCTGAATGCATTTCTTTAGCTAGCTCTTCGTTATGCACTGGAAGTGTTTTTTGATGTTGTTGTTGACTCTGCACAGTCTATATCACCTGTATCTGTATCTGCTAGCACAGTCTATTTTGTTTTCAACAGACTTCTTCGATTTCTCCTCAGAATTTGTGCTTTTGTGAATAATGGCCGCAATTAACAAACATTGATAAATTGACCACGCTTGTCCCTTGTTGTGTTTGTGCTAATGATTACAAAACACAAATAAGAGTCCAGACAATGACGGGCAGTTCTACTTTTGTGCTTTTTTTACTGTGCAATTGCATTCAAACAGCACAAAGGAATGTATGGACATGTGTGTCATCCTGCATTTAATAAACTTGCTATGCATAGATTGACATATAGACATGAGTAACTACTGTAAGGATTTAGATGTGCTGTTTGCTATCATGTCTTTTATAAGAATACCAAAAAGTGTTTCAAATTTCCTGACTCGTGTGTTTGTGTATGTGTGTGCCTGTCGTGTGTACTGTTTGACGGAAGGACTAAGACATTACACACATCTGGAGATAACTTTTAGTGACACACATACGCAAGTAGATGTCATGTTTGGTGCATTTGGATAAAACAGCTCTGCATAGCAAGGGAGTGGAGAGAATGGATCAGGGATTGTGTGTCCATTGACTGCAGGAGGCGAGAAATGCATATGGATCGTCTCTTCTCGTTCACTTTAATGGAGCGGGGCGTGATCTCATGACAGATAATGAGGTAAAAGGCGGTACCTCTCCTCCTTCTCATTTACATCGAATAAGAATATTTGGTTTTGATTTCACTTACATCATTTAAAATTAGACATTCCAAGCATTATGTAGACATGTTTGTATGACAAGTATTCGTTTAGTTACAGTTCATTTCTCTGACGCATTTCTGGAAGGACTTCACTGAGGGACAGAAAACGGAACTTGCATCATGTTTATTTTCTTAATTTTACGAAAAGCACAATATTCTGTTTTTATTGGCAGTGGACAAAAAAAATAGACACGTTATCGTTTTAAATTATGTATAAATAATATCTGTATGTCCAAAATCAGCAGAGTACTCTCTAAGTTAAGTCTCTTGGCTGAATGATTGAAAAATAAAGAGTTTGCGGTGTCTCACACGACCCCAGAGCAGGGGCTGGGGGGGCTGTCCAGCTGTCAATTATCATTACCCGATAATGTGAAAATGCTTAAATATCAGGGAAAATATCGGGAAACAAACAGATATATTGGTTGATCTCTACACCAGAAAGCGAGGGCACACAGGAGTTTTCTGCTTCTGAGAGGGAAGCCTGCCCTCTGGTGATGCAAATGATATTTTATCTTCATTATGAGTCCCGAAGGTAACTTGAGAGATTGCTAGCCAGCAACCCCCTAATATCCTTCACAAACTTGATGGGTTGCAACAAATGTGTTATGCAACGGGTGCTCTGTGTGAATTTTTTGACAAAGACGCATCCATTGAAGACCCTGTATTTGCCTCGATACTCGCTTAAACATAGCAGCAGGGGAACTGTTGAGGGAGTACTTGAGGAAGTTTTTTCCATCTTAGAGAAGAAGATGATTTGTGATTGCAACGCTGCAATGGACATGTCCTCGCAGTGAAAACAAAATATGTCAATGAATGCTTCCTTACAAGAATTAAACATGTTTTCAATACAATTAAAACCAAAAAAACCAAAGGCATCGTTTATAGACGACTCTCTTAGCTTGTTGTAACTGCCAAGGGAAATCTTCTGCACTTATCTGTGCGCTGGAAACAGTGAAGAGATACCTAGACTCTGATTGCATCATACACAGCAACAGCCGCAGAGCAAAGTAAGTAATCATTTCTGATTACAAGACAAAACACACATTAGGCTCTGAAGAACAAAATCTGAATAAAGCACAACAGCCTCATTTTATACCCAGATCTCTGGGAGGAGTCATGGTATGCAAATCTCATTCGCCAATGTTCACTGGCCATTTTCAGATAGTAAAGTGATTGGTCTCCTATTGTCACGTCATCAACACAATGTCCAGTGAGTGACAGAAAAGAAACGTTAGTTTTGGGTCAGCCATCCCTACTTTAATGAAAGCGTATGTACAGTTTACACTTCAAACCCCCCTCCCAAGTGTTCAAACCATATCTACACCCTGGACAGTGAGTTTGGGCAATTACATATGTTCCCATGTTGCCTGAAATTAATATTAATGTTCTTATTAAGTTTGGAGTGACTTTGACAGAGATGCCATAAGGTTTACCAGCATTCAAACATTCTATATTTGTGGAGTTCTCCCTCTATTGTTTGGAAAAAAAGTGAAGAAATTAGTTGATGTTCAGGGTTGGGTATTTGAACAAATGTGCCCTTATAGCCCTGTTAACAATCAAATAAAAATCTAAAATGACAGTATATGATGATGTTTGTGTCCTACCCATGTGAGATTCGCTGTGAGCCTGCCATGACTGTTTCCAGGTTAGGGTCTCTTTCAGATTTGATGCTACAGTAAAGATTTAAACATACATTAAATCATGTTTTGAAAAATAAGTAAAACAACACAAATCCCTTTAAACATCACACTAGAGAAAAATATATTTTATTATTGAAATAACACATATTTCTACCAAATTTTAAAGTGTTTCCTTTGTTTTAAACTTATTTCTAGGCTTTGTAAAGTTGTGAGTACAATTATTTATAAACAGTGCTGTAGTCCAGGCTATACGCAGGTATACTGTACGGCGTATACCCACTTCTTTTTCAGTCAGATTTGCGAAAACCAACTTCTACACAGTGAATTAGTCCAGGGTATACGCAGGTATACGGCATATTTCCACTTCTCTTGTAGCTAATCAAATCGCATGATGTGAATAAACGCAAATATACCCTAAAAACACTCAGTAAAATAAGTTACTTATGCAAAAAGGAGGACCGAGGCACCGGGTTCCTTTGAAATATGATTAGCCTAAACGCCATTGGGCTAGGTTGCCGTCAATCTGACAATGCCCAACGCAATTGGATTAGAGAACTGTCAATCAATACCTGGTTCACTGCCTGACATCATTATTAGGAAAGATGAAGCGAACTACTGAAACTTTTTTTTCAGATTTACAAACAACCTCGCAATGCTACATCCCTGTTTTTAGCTAGCAGTTCAAGCTAAAGATAGTAATCAACATCAGTGTTGTTAGCCAGCAACTCAGCTTACGATTGCCAAGTGCCCTCATCCGCTACATCCCCCTCCTCCCACACCCCAAGTCAGAGAGGATGCCGACAGAGATCCAGCCTGTCCCGCTACAGTTTACATCGAAGACGTCAACCAAAGTAAGCACTTTTAAATAACAGGAACTTGTCAAATTTGTTAATAATTTATCGCAGGGCAGGCTCAATTTACAATTTGCCCGGCCATCACTGTATGTCAAAACTGCACTCACAATGAATCTGTTTAAAATCATTAAATCAGTTATTTGTTATGTCATATTTAGATAAGTGTAACAGTACTTGACATTAGGTTCCTAGACTAAAATATATAAGCATTAATTTAGAAACCATGAATAATTATTTAAATACAGATTAAATACTGTTATTTTTATATTTTTATAAAAATATTGAGGCTTTAATCCAAAGCGACTTAAAGTGCATTACAAAGTATACAGTATATTAAAGTTTGTTAAAAAAAACGAATAAACTATAATAACTAGAACTAATCTCTTAAAACACCATGTTTGTCAGAATCCTGCCGGATCCTGTTGGTATTTAGATCTAGTTTAGCATGGCAGGGTTCTGACAGTACATATGTTGTATGTGGGAAATGTGTGGTTTTAGTATTGGGTTATTCTGACCACGCATTTCCCGGGTCTCGTCACTTTTTCCCCGATCCCTTACTCGTGATTATTTTCCAGGTGTATGTAATTTTCTTTCTCCCTATTTAAGAGTCTGTTGCTGAGTCCCAATTCGCCTACTTATACTACGACCTAAAAGTATGTACTGTTTTTGTGAGGAAAATGTACGTACTTTTGAGTGTGTAGCAAAAGAGTATGCACGTTCTGGGACGTACTTCGATGACGTCATGCAACGTGAACGACAACGTGGTTGCCTAGTTACGCACACCAAACGCAGGTCGTTTGTGAGGCGGCTGGTTATGATGTTCATGTGCAACAATGTGTGTAACGAAAGCTACTTATTTTAAAGTCAAAATAGTTCAAGTTTATAGTATAACTATTGTTTAACGTGTTTTATGCTTATTTTATACTTATGTATGCAAATCAAAAATACCGCGATGAAAATGAACCATGCTTTCACTATAGTAAAAGTTTAGTAACCATATTTCTTAATAAAGTTAACATTTGTACAGCCACAGTATTACTACAAATAAGTCAGTGTGGTTAAACTATGATTAGTGTAGTAAAAGGTGTTTATTTTCATAAGGCTTTAAGGTATAAATCTAAGACAGAAACATAAAAAGAAATATATAAAAAGACACATGCATGACACAGTACTACAGCCATGGTACTTTATTTGCACAACATCAACCGAATATTACGACACAATGAAAGATAACTTTAATTAGGGTTAAACATTTGAATTCTTACACATAAAAGCTGAGGGCGCATCTCGGCTGCTGTGTCTGCTGCCATATTTACATCACCTCAAAGCTCCTCCCTCCCGCACGCAATGGGTTGTGGGCAATATTTGCCGTTAGAGTGTGGATCGATCTGCACTTCGAAATCTAACCGGAAATAGTAGACCATCCGGGTATCTTTGGGATACTCATTTCAACATACTACGTTTTGGGACGTACTAATTCTAGTTTCGAATACTATTTAGGATGGATAGTATGCGAATTGGGACTCAGCACTTGTGTTTGTTGTCCAGTGCACGTTCGTCTTGTTTCTTGCCTGTTTCATGCCTTGTCATATCCTGTTGGTTCCTGTGAGTGTTAAGTTTAGATTTTGTCATTGCATGTTTTCTGTTTTGAGAGGTTTATTGTTAGTGTTGTTAAAGTTTAGTGTTAGTTTAGTGTCGTGTTTTCCCAGTCTTGTTTTGCCCCCTCATGGGTTTTGTTTTCCTGTTTTCCCTGTCTGTTAAATAAATCCCTTTGTTTTTTACGTCCGCATCTGGGTTCGTGTTTTGTGTTACCCCAATCCTGACAATGTTTCTCTCATCTTTTTAGAACATAGTATTAATATCTTTTATTAATGCATTAGGCCTACCTGCAATATTTGTCAAATGTCCACCTAAATATATAATGGTGGCATACTCTTGCCTACAGTACACTATCTGTCGCAAATTGGCTGTTCCAAAAGATAGAAATTAAGTGACAATGTGAAAATACTACTAGCCCATTATGTGGTGATCTACTTGCTGTCAGGATCCTGCCATAAGAGTCTTGTTTTATATTTGTTTTATCGTGATGGCAGGGTTCTGACAGCCTCATGTTCTATGTGGAGGCTCATGGCCTTGTATATTGGGTCATGTCCCTCTGGTGTCTCGTTTCTAGTCCCCGCCCCCTTGTTCTCCCTGTTAATTATTCATTATCAGCTATCCCTCTCACCTGTGTTGCCCTCGTTATCTTGTTTATTTTCCCCTATTTAATCTCCTCTTGTCTCTTGTCTTGTGCTGGTTCATTGCGTTCATATGTGTCATGTTATGCAGTCTTCATTGTTTATTCAGTTTAATGTTTCATCAGAGTCTTGTCTATCATGTTAAGTCAGTGTTTGTAAATATCATGTTTAATGTAGTTTTGCCTCCACGTGAGCTTTTGTTTTCATGTTTCTATGTTAATAAATGTTCAATGTTCACTTCTCCGACATCGTCTGCGCCTGGGTTCTCTTGTCCTCCGTCTCAACCCTCACACTTGCAAGACTATTTACACGCTGTTTATAACAAAGGGCGTTTATCTATTGATGGGACGGTTTAAAAAATTTGGAAGCAATATTAAGAGTATACCCACTACTCCAGGCACCACTACACCACTGTTTATAAACAATGACACATTTAGGAAATATAACCATTCATTGTTGTATAAGTAAATGTATGAAATCCTACTGTATATAATAACATTTTATGTACTTAATTTAGTAAAAAAACATAGGAGATTTCCCGAACAGGGTTTATAGGCTACTAGTCCCAGACTAAATGACACTTTACAATAAGATTAATTAGTTAACATTAGTCAACTACGTTAGTTAACATGAACTATTAATGAACTGCACTTATACAGCATTTATTAATCTTTGTTAATGTTAATTTCAAACATTACTTATACTTTATAAAAATCTTGTTAACATTAGTTAATGCACTGTGAACTAACGTGAACAAACAATTAAAAGCTTTATTTCTATTAACTAACATTAACAAAGATGAATAAATACTGTAACAAATGTATTGCTCATGGTTTGTTCATGTTAGTTAATACATGAACTAATGTTAACTAATGAACCTTATTGTAAAGTGTTACCAATGAAGGTTTGAGGAGTCTTAATTTAAAAACACCTTGCACAGATGTATCTTAACATATATCAATGCCATTGTTTTGTCTCAAGATGCAAACCAGTAATGCTTTTTGTAAGGTATGTTTGTAAAAACCAATTAAATGTCCTAATATAACTAAGGTTTAGTCCTAGGTTAATCTAAACCCTGTCTGGGAAACTGCCCCAAAGCATAAAGAGTCTTCACGTCCGACCTTATTCAGTCCAGAATTTAGTAAAGTAAATCTACTTACGGTTTTTCAAAGTCCTTCTTTCTCCAACTAACGAACAGCGAGATCAGATCATTTATATACTGAAGACAACATCCACTTTCTGTAGATCATGTGGTTTCAAAGAAGACCTGTTTTTCAAAACTCTGTCAGAACTTGTCATCTGCCATGCACAGTGACCGCTGTATTGTTTAAAGGTTCAGACGCAGTAGTTAAAAGGTAAAGGAACAAGGAAGATAAACTTCTTTTGATAAACACGTCTTCTTTGAAATCACATGATCTACAGAAAGTGGACCTTGTCTTCAGTATATAAATGGTCTGATCTTGCTGTTTGTTAGTTGGAGAAAGGAGGACTTTGAAAAACCGTAAGTAGATTTACTTTACTAAATTCTGGACTGAATTATGTCAGACGTGAAAACTCTTCGGGGCAGTTTCCCAGACAGGGTTTAGATTAACCTAGGACTAAACCTTATTTTATATTAGGACATTTAATTGGTTTTTACAAACATACCTTACAAAAAGCATTACTGGTTTGCATCTTGAGACAAAACAATGGCACTGATATGTTAAGATACATCTGTGCAAGGTGTTTTTAAATTAAGACTCCTCAAACATGTATTTTAGTCTGGGACAAGGATAAGTCCTGTCCGGGAAACATCCCCTATTGTATGCTATCAGTGTGCATTTTCTTGAGTAGGATTTGATACATTACTAATAAAACAATGAATGGTGATATCTCCTAAATGTGTCATTGTTTTAAGATAATTGCTCACAATTAACTGTTGGGATGCACCTAAAGGAAAATTCGGTAACACTTTATTTTACTGTGTCTTTGTTACACATGTTACATGTAATTATTATATTAATAACAGTTAATTATACATAATTACATGCAACTAACCCTAAACCAAACCCTAATCCTAACCCCAACCCTATAGTAAGTACATGTTATTAATGATTATTACTTAGTACTTAAATGTATAATTACATTGTAACAGTGATACCGTAGAATAAAGTGTGACCGAAAATTCTTAGCCAAAGCAGAATAAAATGAAAAACTTACCCGAACACAGTCTAACCAAATGATTTTATTTATTTTTCATTTTCCTAATTATTTTTCCTATTTTCTCACCATTGCACAAGTTACATTCAAAATGTAATTTTACTATATTTATTTCACATTATTTAACAATGTTTTTTTAACACTCCATCAGTTTTTATAGGACCTTTTACACCTGGTTACTTATATGATCAGATAGCTATAAACTTGTTAAAACTTTTCCAATTACATCTATTCCCACAGCAAATGCAAAAAAACCTATTCATTACTCTGCCTTAAGAAACTCATGATGACGAACCACTGGAGAACAACACCACTTCCGTTACAAAAATGCACGCGCAACTCTTTAATCATGTGGGCTGTAAAAGGGTCTATAGATGACAGAGAAAAAATCAGTCTAACAGAAACTTATTGTTAATAAATATCTCATTTCTCGTTTAATATCGAGAAAATAAAGCATGTTTGTCATTGTAGGAATTTACTGGTTTTAGGAAGTTTTTATTTCATATTGCAGTTGCTGCAGTAGAGAGCTAAATTCTCTCGTTCCCCTGTGTCTTTCTCAGTGCTCTGTGTTTTTGCATCTTTCCTGGACACTTTAAAATACTTATTTGCTGCTGGATGCTATTTAAATTGCAACCCATTCTCACAAGATGCGTACAATCAAAGGCTTCATTATTCTGTAAAATTTATTTACCTTTTCACTTTTTCGGCTGAACACCGATAATGAGTTTTTTGCTACAGGTATTTTGGCTGAATAATTTCGTTTGCTGAAAATTCTGTGCAATCATAATGAACTGTACTAAGCGTAGAAATAAGATTAAAATGAAGGAAACACTTAAATATTTCGTCACTAAATTTATAATAAAAAAATATTTTTTTTCTCTAGCATGATGTTAAAAGTGATCTCTGTGTTGTTATGTTAACCTGAGAAAGTCAACATACTGATGTTGCACTTATACACTGACTCTTAACTCCTCCTATAGCTTTCATGCTACAGCCAAACTTTGCAAAGACCTTCAGACTGGTCTGACTTAGTGTATTGCAGGGTCGATTCTAGGATTTTCATTTTAGGGGGGCTAAGCAGAGAAAAAAGTATAGATAGGATGAATTTTTTTCCCAGTTTTTGTTTGTTTGTATATTGTTGTTTGAAAGCAGATGGTCTGTTCTTTCATTTGATATTTTTGTATGTTTAAATATTTTTAGAAGAAATTTTCATTGATTTTTTTTTTTGAAACTTGTGAAAAAATGCTGGGGGGTAACTTTTCAAAATAAGGCGAGTGTGGAATGAGTTAATAGTGGTTCACTGTGACACAAAACTCACAGATCATACAATGTGCCCTTTCAGACGGTCACTACGTCATTACATCATGACTGACGAACTGGGAACGCACTTCACGGGACCGATCTACCTCGAGAAACTAAAACACCAATGAACTTTGCATGCAGTTATTTGCATCTGCCGGCACTGCCCTGCCGGGTGAGTGTTTAATGAGAGGCAGGTGCAATACAAAATCACTCTTTTCGCTTTGAAAGCCGGCAGATCAACTGCCATTGAGAAGCTCTCCTTACCTGCTTGAGAAGACGCCGCTTGCTCGTAGTTGACAGCCGCTCAGCACTTTGCAGTGGAAGCTTGCAGATTTCCAACTCTCAGTTTTGAACTTGAGTTTAAGTGTGTGCGTTGCCTCCCCCCTGTGTGCTTCATCAACTCAGCACAGCTAAAGAGAAATGAAATTTGTGTCTTTTTCAAGACAGCCATTCTCTGGTGTCACAGTGAAGTGCGTCTTTTTTAAGATGTCATTTTGTCTGTGTCGTTCTGGATGCAGCAAATGTATGGGTCCTAAGGATAGTCACAATCAGGCACGTGCAGGGGGGGGGGTGGTGCCCAAGAACCTGCCCCTTTACCCCTGGATGACCAAAGTGCCCTTTTTGTCAAGGCATTTTTTTTTGTAATTAAATGCCCTTTTGTGAAGGCCTGCCCAATCTAACTATTAGTAAAATTAATAAAAAATAATTTAGACGCAAATAAAATTAGTCACATGATGACGTATTGACCTTTCATTGGACAATCTCTTTAGGGACGATCACTAGCTAGCTCACACCGCTAGCAGCGCCCACACATGCACGACACGGTGCGCAGTAGAGGGAGGATCCCCCTCGAGCCGGCATTGAACCGAAGCGATGCTTGTTATATTGTTATTATTTTACAAGAACAACGTGACGAGAGCATGCACAGCTTTTGTTTATTGCTGTCTGTGTGTATTAACATCTCTAGAACGTTAGATGCAAACAGGGCTCTCAAGTCTCACGCATTCGGCGGGAGACACACACATTTCAGCCAGTTTACTCGCCACACCTTGCATTTCTCACGCTGAAAAGAAAACATTCTTCCCATATAAAAAAACAATGGATGAAGCAAAGGCAGGGACGTTTTCTGCCGGGAGTTCACACAGGTAGCTGTCTCGAGTTTTTAGGTGTGCTCAACTTCACGCAGCAATGCAAGAACCGAAACGCACATGACATCAAAGTACCGCGAGAAATATTCGGGAAATCATACGGAGGAGTTTGATTTCAAATTGCTCTCGAGCTGTTCTTGTCACGGCTAGTCCGTGTCATGTTTTGTGTATTGCACTGATCCGTCTCACCTGGACTCTCATTGACTCATTAAGCCAATACACCACACCTGTCTTATGTTTAATTGTCTTTGTATTTATATGCCTTGTTCAAGGCCGCCTTAATGCACGGGCTTACCTGGGCTGAAGCCCAGGGGCCTCCCAAGTTCAAGGGCCTCCCAAGTTTGCGTTCATGACGAGCTGAAAATGTCATATTGTTTTGTAACTTGTCGGGTTTTCTGTCAATCACTCTAATTGCACGTTACATGGCTGCTGATTGGTCCGTTGTAACTTAACGTGAATTAAAATGTCAGACGTAACATATTTTTTATTCCGCGTAATGTTATTAAGTGCGCGTTGTCAACTTGACATTCCTGCACGTGACAGAGAAACGGGAAATAATCCACCAACAAATGAAAGAGTAATTTCTGAAATTTCATAATGCACTAGTGAGGTGCAGCTCTCTCTCTCTCTCTCTCTTTCGTGCGCGCGCTCGCTCGTTCGCTTTCTCTGTGCTTGTGCAGCTGTCTGAGTCTCTGGCATGCAGAAGTCTCTGACCCGTGCAAGAAACTGTGCCGCTAATTTAAGAAAGGAGTTCCCGCACATAATGCTGTTAGTTGTTATAAAGTTTAAGTTTACTCGCGTTTATATCAGTGACGCGTGCGCAGCTGGAACGATGTAGTTTGACGCGACGTCAGCTCACAGTACACACATCTGTTGGTAGAAAGACGAGAAAGAGACGCAACGGTAAAGGTGCAAGTCTAAGAAAGTAAAGAGCGACAAGACCATCTCAAATGATCATCCCCTGATAGCACCATTATAATCTCATTATCTAAAGATCTTATATACAGGTATGTTCCCTGTCTGTCTTGTGCATATTCATACTTGGTCGTTTTACATGCTTATGTATGCCTACATACTAAATACAATGCATAGCCTACTATATCTTCAGTAGCCTACAAAATAAATAACTGATTAAAAAACAAGATTCTGTCTATAAAGACTTATCTTTTGTTATCATTAATGCATTTAACAAGATTCTGTCTATAAAGACTTATCTTTTGTTATCATTAATGCATTTAACAAGATTCTGTCTATAAAGACTTATCTTTTGTTATCATTAATGCATTTTCACTTTAAAACTAACTTTAACTTATTATATGTTTAAAACTGTGGTGAGCATTTAGTTAGTGAGTGGCAATTTTCTGCAAATTATATTCCAAAAACTATATAAACATAAAGCTTATAAACATATAAACTTTCACACATTTTGGTTTTATTATCATCACAAGTTGCTGTGTGTGGTTGTTAAATAAAGTGTCTTGTGTTTATGCTCAAGTGGACTCAGTGATATGTTAATAACAATATTATGGTGTTTTCTGGCTCAAAGAGGGAAAACGTCTCGGTTACGGATGTAACCCTCGTTCCCTGAAGGAGGGAACGGAGACGTCACGTCGTGACCGACGAATTGGGAGCTCGCTTAGAGAGACCAATCTGCTTCGAATACTACTAAAACGCCAATGAACTTGGCATTGAGATATTTGCATAATGCTGGCGCCGCCCCGCCAGGTGCGTATATAAGGCGCACGTGCAAATAGGGAAATCAGCTTCTGTTCGCTGAGAAAGCCGGAAGGTGACCGGCCTAAACAGCAGGTGGCAGCACCTGTGGCGACGGGACGTGACGTCTCCGTTCCCTCCTTCAGGGAACGAGGGTTACATCCGTAACCGAGACGTTCCCTTTCAGTCGGTCACTACGACGTCACGTCGTGACCGACGAATTGGGAAACCCTACTAAAACGCCACTAGGGGCTGACCTCTTCCAGTGTCTGCATAAAGCCCTCCGGTTCCACTTAAGGATAGGAGAATTAGGTTTTAAGGCAGAAGGCCGGGCACTAGATGTTCCTTTAACCCACAGTAGTGCCAGCGACTGGGAAGCGCCCTATCTGAGCGGTATAGGGACGCTGCGGAAGCCACCGCCCCGTTAAGGGCTATTGGTGGGCGAAAGTCAACCGTAGTTGAGGTAAATGACAGCCGTGGCTGTGTAAGCAAAGCAGTGCTCTGCTAAGGGAAACGTGGGCTGGTAGGATTAACCCCACGGAATAATACTCACAAAGGAACCCGTTGGGACACAATGTGGGGCCCTGGCCAAACACGTAGGTTCGTAAGAATACAACTAGTGAAAGGCTGACAGCCAATGCTCCGCAACAAAGGCTGTCAAGGCAGTGGAGGGAGCAAATCAAACCATTACGCATTTTTGCTCTGTTAGCCTTCCATACTGAAAACTCAATTTGGAGCCTCAGTCGGAGGCTGCAAGCCGACTTGCGAGTCTGCTCTCCGTGTCCTCCCTGGTGAGGACAGAACACGAGAGGATACAGGCTCGATACGAACATTGTAGAATCTAATGAACGTATTAGGTGTCGCCCAACCAGCAGCTCTACAGATGTCTGTTAGCGAGGAACCACGAGCTAATGCCCAAGATGAGGCAACACTCCGAGTGGAGTGCGCTCTCAAATTAGAGGGGCAAGGAATGCCCTGCAAATTGTAAGCCAGGGCGATAGTATCAACTATCCAATGAGACATCCTCTGCTTAGTGACAGCTTTCCCTTTCTGCTGGCCACCATAACAAACAAAGAGCTGGTCTGAGGTCCTGAAGCTTTGCGTGCGGACCACGTAGAATCGCAGTGCGCGTACGGGGCACAACAAAGCCTCGGTTGGGTTTGCCTGCTCCAAAGGCAACGCTTGCAAGCTCACCACCTTATCTCTGAAGGGAGTGGTGGGAACTTTGGGCACGTAGCCTGGTCTGGGTCTTCAGTGAGACAGCAGGACCAAACTAAAAGCACGAATCGTCAACAGAGAATGCATGTAAATCTCCTACTCTCTTCATGGAGGCCAATGCTAGCAGGGTCAGAGCTTTCATTGATAAAAACTTCAGACTCGCAAACTGCAAAGGCTAAATCGGAGACCTGAGGGCTTCAGCACCATGGACAGGTCTCAGGAAAAAAGAGGGAGGGCGCGAGGGTTTTAGCCCGCGAGCGCCTCTTTAAAATGTAATAATTAAATCATGCTGGCCAACTGATCTGCCGTAGATAAGTGAGTGAAGAGCAGAAATAGCGGCGATATCAATTTTAATGGCGGAGGGACAGCCTACCATCTAACCCATGTTAAAGATATAAAGCATAATGGTAAAGGGCATTCTCTGGGTCCTCGCGTTGCGAAGAGCACCGGGTGACGAAAAGGTTTCATTAAGCGCGTAAGCCCGTCCTGTGGACGGTGCTCGAACCGCGTCGATGGTGTTAGATACCGCTTGCGATAAATCACCTAAACCTTGCGCGCGCTCAACGACCGTACATGGATATCCACAGGTCGGGGCGCGAGTGCCAAATGTGCCCCTTCCTAAGAAAGAAAGTCCTTCCTCAGGGGAATCGGCCAGGGAGGGCTGTCGCGAGGAGCATTAACTATGAAACCAATTCTTGGTCGTCCAGTACGGACGATTAATAAAAGGCTCTCCTCGTCCTGCCTGACTTTGCACAGTGTCTGCGCAATAAAGCTCACTGGAAGGAATGCGTATTTACGCACCCCCCGCGGTCAGCTGTGTGCCAACGCATCCACGCCGAGGCTGCCCTCGGTTAGTGAAAAAAAAGGCGACAGTGGGTATCGTCCGGCGACGCAAACAGATCTATCTACGCACAACCGAACTTCTTCCAAATTAGCTGGACCGTCTGGGGGTGGAGTCGCCATTCGCCGGGGGCGCAGCTCGGAAGCGCGTACCGCTGTATTGAGCGATCCCGGGATGTAAATGGCACGAAGGGACCTCAGATGCTTCTGACTCCAAAAGAGGAGATGACGAGCGAGATGCGACAGGTGACGAGAGCGCAAAACCGCCTTAACGGTAAATAACGCAACAGTCGCAAAGTTATCGGTGTCGACAAATACATCCTTCCCTCGCATCTCCATAGCGGAGCGTACAAGTCCCAGATATACAGCGCACCGCTCGCGGCAGTTGGGGTGCTATGCACACCCCAGACTGCAAGCCCGTCATACGTGGCTGAACATCCCGTGCTTAGGGCATCGCATGCTACAGAATGCCAGGAGACCCCTCAGAGGCATATCTTGTTCTATCAGAAATGCTGGGTCTACTACGGGGAAATTTAAATGACACGCAGGTGTAGTGTTTACACAATGTATGCCGGTGCGCCACGCTCTCCTCGAGACTCGATCGTAAAGCCAAACTGAAGCGGTCTCATATGACGCAGCTCGAACAGTGTCACGGCTGCAGCATGCTGTCATATGTCCAGGAGCTTCTGAAATTGTATCAGAGGGACCGCGTACTTCCCTCGAATTAAACCGAGGCAAGTCAGAACTGACTAGTTGCGCGCTCTTGTAAAACACGCCAATTAGTTGATCGAGTCTAATTCCATACTGAGAAAAAGGATCCTCTGCACGGGGCAAAGTTGCTCTTTCCCAGTCGACCTGATGACTTAAACGAGCGAGATGCCGAAGCATTAACTCTCTGTGTTCGCGCACGTCTGCCAAGAACGGGCTATTATAAGTCAACGTAAATAAAGCAGAATGCGAACAACGCTCTCTCTCTCTGATATTTTAATGCCGTGACTACCACTTTCATGGAGACACGGAGAGAGAGAGACAGCTCGAATGGTGTACTTAATATTAATATGCCCACCCCACGACGCAGAGCGAAAAAACGGTCTAAGGCGAGGGGAGATGGACACAAAAGTACACGTCTTACAGGTCTAAAGCTGCAACCGATCTGAATATTGAAATACGAGCCTCTGCGTTATCATCCAAAAAAGACCACCTCCGTAGAGCCGGGCGTAAATCAAATCGATCGTAACCCACCGCGTTTTTCGGGTACTATGAGATAAAGGCTGGAAAAACCTATCATCATATCATCATCTCGGTAAGAGGGACCGGCTCGATAATCCTTCGCCAGCAGGACATCGACTTATGCACGCAGTACATGTGCATCGGATACTTTCACTATAGTGAAACGAAAGCCCGAGAATTTCGGGGTTGTGCCGGTAATTGTATTTCGTAACCGAGGCGGATCGTGCGTAAAACCCAACGAAACGGGCTGGGAACTGAAGCCAAGCACCCAGGCACCGTACGAGGAGAATTAACGACACTACCAAAGTACCCGCGGTGGGGCAGCGAAGCGAGACAGGTGAGACTGCCGGTGCGTCTGCCGTGACAGCATAAGCATCACAGTATGTGTGTGTGTGACACTGACCTGAGCCCGCTGAGGGAAACGGTCGTCCGGTCTCCTCAGCTGAGGACGCAGACACCGAAGGGGTTGCTGGTGGTCCGGTCTCCTGAGTGGAGGGCTCGGACTCCTCAGAACACCCGCTGGCGATAGAGGAGAGGTAGGGTGAGCTGGTGTGTGCCCGCTCACGGCTCTCTCGATCCTCTGGAGACCTGGAGAGGGAAGAGGAATGCACTCTGTGTGTGGTTAGTGGGCACCGGCTAAACAGCCGGTGGAACATATGCAAACCAAGAATTTTCCACCCGACCCTCTATCGGGGGAAGGAGCGAATCACCGTCTCCTGAAGAGTGATCCTCTGCCAATCCAGGTCGCCCGCTTACTGGCCACTTAAACTCCCGATCTCACGGGAAGCGGCTAAGCGGGCGGGGCGAGCTGCTGACGACCGGTTCCCCCGCGCTGCCGAGATGGGGTCCGAAGAGGGGAACGGAGGTGGTCGCCGCAGGACGCCGACGGCGAGAGGCAGACTGAGGAACCGGCGTGGTGGTTTTTACCAAGGGCAGCTCTCCTTCGCCGGGGCATGACCACAGAGATCGCCTCAGTCTGCGCAGCGGAGCTGTACGACTCCACGGCCTCGCCGAAGAGGCCGGTCTGTGAGACAGGAGCATTCAAGAAGTTGTTCTCGCCTGCGTCCGTCAGCCAGACACAGCCAAAGGTGGCGATCTTGAACCACTGTCGTGAACATCGCACGACTGAAGGTCGCGGCTTCCCTCGTAAATCCTTGGTGAACCCGTAGCAACGTTAATGCGTGCAGGGCTGAAGCCGCCTCTCCGCATGCCTGACGGACAGCGCCCGTAACCGGACGACTATCTACAAACACGGGAGGGAAGGGTTGGGTGGTCCCTCCAGGAACGCAGCTGCATCGCAACCCCCCGCTCCACTGGAGGGTCCCTGCCCTTAGCGGCTCCATTGGTGAGGGAGGTGAGGGGTGAAAGCTGAAGCTGAACGGCCGGATGGCCGCAAACCACGTCAGCTCTTCGTGCCGTCGGAAAGAAAGGCACAGGAGCAGAGGACCGAGAGGCCCGAGCAGCTCCGAAATACCAATCACGTGGGCGGTACGGTTCGGGCGGAGAGGGGTTAACCCCTCCAACTCTACCGTTACCGCTGCTCGAGCGGGCACGGCCGCCATCTCCGGAACGACTCCACTTCGGAGGAAAATTGGACACCCCTCTGATGCTGCAGAAGTGAACGGGACCAGAAGGAGGTCCAATGGATTCGGCAGACATCGTAGAACACGACTCTGCCGTCTCCACCGGAACCTCAACCGGCTGAGGATGAAAGGCCGTAGGTGGAGGACGCATCCTCCGTCCTCCTCAGCGTAGTGATGCGAAGAGCGTCATGCGAGCGCTTGACAGCCGCACCATGGCGGTGTCAGCACTGCAAAGACGCGGACAGCATTCCCGTAGAAACGTCAGTCGTCTCCGCAATCCAAGAGGGTTATGCTCTCACAGAGAGAACAAAAACTCTCCACGAGCGCAGCCTCAGAGTGCTTGATGCCCAAGCATGAAGACAGCGCTCGTGACCGTAACTGGAACCCTTATACCTCTCACATCCAAGATCGCACGGACGAAAAGCAATCCTGAAAAGGACGCTGATCTCCGAATATACGAGAGAGTGGCTGTCTTTAAAAAGACACAGAGCTCTCACGTATCACTCTTTTAGGGAAATCACTCTTTAGGTGCTCAGCTGATGATGCGCACAGGGAAAGGCAACGCACACACTAAACTCAAAACAAAAAATATGCAGAGCAGTGGAATACTGCGAGCGTCCGCTGTGTTAGTACTGCTTGTCAATCAACTTCAGCAACCGTTCCCAGAAGAGCAGAGAGTAGCTTCTCAGTCAGATAAAGCCGGCTTTCGAAGCGAAAAAAGCTGATTTCCCTATTTGCACGTGCGCCTTATATACGCACCTGGCGGGGCGGCGCCAGCATTATGCAAATATCTCAATGCCAAGTTCATTGGCGTTTTAGTAGTATTCGAAGCAGATTGGTCTCTCTAAGCGAGCTCCCAATTCGTCGGTCACGACGTGACGTCGTAGTGACCGACTGAAAGGGAACTCACTGTTGTATGTCTCGAAAGAAACTAATGCATTTTGTGATGTAGATTACCTAGATAATACACTTAAAAAAGAGACTATAAATCGAGGGGAAGGGGGGCCTACAAAACCTCTTAGCCCCGGGGCCTCACATTAGGTTAAGGCGGGCCTGGCCTTGTTTCTGTCACACCGGTTGCCGGTAGATTGTCATTGTCATTACTTCCATGTCTGTTCCTGTTCACTTTGGATGTTCCTGTGTTACTTACATGCCTGTTATTTTACTCCTCGTGTTTTGTTTCCAGTTTTATTATTAAATGTTATTTATTGGTTCGAACTCTGCGTTTGCGTCCTGTCTCTCCAACCCTGTCGTGACAGAATCTACCGGCCAGCACTGGACGCAGCGGGTTCACGGAGGGCGGCTCCCCCAGGAGTTTCGTCGAGGGGGAGTAGTGACATCGGGGTGTATTCCCCATCAGCCCCGATGTCTCTTGGTGACCACCGTGAGCGATCGCTCGCTCCCGCGAGCATGCGGGAGGAGGATCGGCCCAGGCGGTCCCCCAACGGTTGAGTCATCGTCAACGGTCCCTCGGAGGACCACCATCCTGCTCGCAGGGGGATCCGGAACGGACCACGCCCGATCATTTCCCCGGGGTGGCTACCGAGAGAGGGTCTCCGTTTCCGCGAGGGGATGGGAGATGACTTCCGGGGGCAGCTGATCGTCGACAATTCCCAGGAGGGGGGTAATTCGTCTGCCTCGGTTCTCGGAGCGATCGCTCCGGTTTTCCTGGCGCAGTCCGGCCAACCGTTCCTGTAGGTCTCGTCCCGGCGGCTGCCGGCTTCGCCAGGGTCCCCAAGCCCTCCACCCCTCCCTTGGACTCTTGCTACCAGACTTTGTTTTTGTTTTGTGTTTATTTGAGTGTCTGGTAGCCACTCGTAGAGGGAGGGGTTATGTCACGGCCAGTCCGTGTCATGTTTTGTGTATTGCACTGATCCGTCTCACCTGGACTCTCAGTGACTCATTAAGCCAATACACCACACCTGTCTTATGTTTAATTGTCTTTGTATTTATATGCCTTGTTTCTGTCACACCGGTTGCCGGTAGATTGTCATTGTCATTACTTCCATGTCTGTTCCTGTTCACTTTGGATGTTCCTGTGTTACTTACATGCCTGTTATTTTACTCCTCGTGTTTTGTTTCCAGTTTTATTATTAAATGTTATTTATTGGTTCGAACTCTGCGTTTGCGTCCTGTCTCTCCAACCCTGTCGTGACAGTTCTAATGTCATCCACCTGTCACGCGGAGGTTGTTGGAAGAGCAAGATCCGATGAATACGGTAAAAAAACTCTACGGTAATTTTTGTATCATATTGAATTTACGATTCCTGGACTCGCCTTTGATAAAAGACAATGTGAGCTGATGTTGGGTAATATAGCCATACTCGTGCTAAATTATTAACTCAGTCAATAACTCTCCAGCTTTGCAACCAGTTTTAGTTTACCTGAAAATAAAGAAAGTACTAGAGGCTTCATGAAATGAATGAAAGGAGAGATGAATGTCATTATTTTATTGCCCTGTCATCAAGGCATCAAAGTGTGCAAAAACACAACACAAACACGATTCAAAAGCTAAAATATGTAGGCTACTCTCTTTGTATACAAATTTCGAACAGGATTAGAATATAATTATATTTTAAATATGACAACAAAAACACAAGCCTGTAAACGTAATAATATCTTAATGTCACAATGCAATAATATCATATAATTTTAAAACTGCATACTGTTCACACACACAAACACAAAATGAAATGCACTGTAAGTCGTTTTGGATAAAAGTGGCTGCCAAATGCATAAATATATAGATATAAAACTCAGTCTATATAGATTTTTCTGTCTCACTCTATTTGCAAGGAAAATAAAGAAAAACGTTAGACTTAAAATCATCTTTCTATTCTGTATTACTTTATTATTTGTTTCAGTTGTGTGCTTGCGTATCAGCGAGCAAAGTGCCCTTTTTATTCTTTGAGCACCTGCCCCTCCAATTGTCTCTGCACGGCCCTGGTCACAATCTCTGTCTCTTGTGCTTGGGCATTCAGCAGCACGCTGAGGCGGCGTTTGTGGGGGGTTCATGTTATCACTGTGAGAGCATGACCCCTGACGGATCTGCTTAGTCGGGTTACGTTCCTCTGGGAAGGCCCCCCCTTCTGTTGCTGAGCCCTGTTAAAGGTGCGGTGGCAAAGCTCCGGAAGGATGTTCTCTGCATCACAGTACTGAATTGGTTTGGCAGGTACATCCTCAGACTCTCAGCACTGATCTGCAGCAAGCAGCGGTTCAGATGGAGACGGTTGGCTCGTGTTCTATGACGCCTTCAGTATCTGTCGCCCCCCTCATGTCTTTCTCCCATATTACAGGTTGCTACTAATTGGCCCACCAGGAACTGGTTCCCTGAACTCATGCTCCTCGCAACAGCCCCATGGCAGATTCCCCTGAGGAAGGACCTTCTTTCTCAAGGAGGGGGAACTTTATGGCACCCGCCCCCGAGCTGTGGAATCTCCACGTGTGGTCCTCACATGGACGGGAGCAGCGTCTACGAGACACGCTTATTTGCTGAAATAACGACTTGGTTATTAGGTTTTTAAGGGGCGCGCGATGGCAAAACCCCTCGCCGCCCCCCTCTATTGCTCCTTGGGACCTGTCCATGGTGCTGAAAGCCCTGCAGGCCACTCCTTTCAAGCCTCTGCAGTCAGTGAGTCTGAACTTTCTCACAATTAAAACTCTGACCCTGGTGGCATTGGCCTCTGTTAAGAGGATAAGGGCCCTACATGCATTTTGGTTGATGATTCTTGCCTTCAGTTTGGACCTGCTGTTTCTAGTATAATGTAGCCAACCTGATCTCACGAATTTCCGTGGCATAGTCACTGAATTTTTTGCTCATTTTTCCGTGGCATTCTCACGGATCTCCTCATATTTCCGTGGCCCTGCCACGGACTTTCTTTTCCGTGGCATTCTCACGGATTGGTTACTCAACTGTTTTGTCCTATTTTCTTACCATTGTCGCTTCGGTTTAGGGTTAGATTTACATAAAATGCCATCCCTACCCAAACCCAACTCTAACCCCAACCCCAGGCGACAATTGATTAAAGTTTAGAAAATATAAAAGAATACATCAAAAAAATAGTATAAACCAATACTTAAAGTGAAATACTAACGCAAACACCAAATCTAACCCTAAACCGAAGCGACAATGGTTTGAAAATAGGAAAAAACAGTTGAGTAACCAATCCGTGAGAATGCCACGGAAAAGAAAGTCTGTGTCAGGGCCACGGAAATATGAGGAGATCCGTGAGAATGCCACGGAAAAATGAGCAAAAAATTCCATGACTATCCCACGGAACTTCGTGAGATCATGTTGAATGTAGCCATGCCCAAGGTTCCCACCACTCCTTTGACTGCAAACAATGACTTTCTTACTTGGTATTTTTGTCTTGTTTTTAGTACAAATGAGTAGGCTCAGTTCCTACTCAAAATATACCCCTGGACAACAAAACAATCACCTCACTGCTCTGACTCAGAGAGAGGTGTGAGGTATTTCACCCTTTTTAAGCTGGTTAAAGCCATTCTTTCTATTTTCACAGGCCCCCTGGTAGAGGGAACGTTCAATTTAATGGACGACAGGTGCTCCTTGAATGTGGAAACTTATGAGAACCTTGCAGTTGTGAAGTCCATAATGAAAGTCAGGGACTGGACAGCCTTAACTATCACCAAAGACCAGCCTTTGAGGCGGTCCTGCCTGTCATCATACCAGATCTACCAATTACACTTACAAAAAAAGAAGGAGAGAGAACAGGCATTATAGTAGAAAAGGATAAGTGAGGCAACAAAGATACTGTCATCGGATGTAGCAAACAAACTAGTGCAACAGGCCAGAAAAACCAAAAGGCCAGCCAAAGGCTGCTCCGATGAACCATCAAATGCCACATATATCTCCTCCAGGACAGTCAAATTACCTCCCTTTTTTTGGACAGCCACCATCTCATCTGGGCCAGACAGAAAACATCTCTCTTCTCAGCCAGCCTCTACCTTCCCTGGAACAATCAAACAACTTCCCTCTTTTGGGACAGCCACCACCTCATCTAGGACAGCCAGAAAACCACCCTCGTCTCAGTCAGCCAGCCACTACCTTCTCTGGGCCACTAACTTCCATCTCTGGTCCAGCCAGTTTCTTTCCTCTCTTTTATGCCTCCCCTATCTCTACTCCACCAGCCTCACCAATTGCATCTGCAAATATGTTGAAAACACGTCATCAGAGTTCTGATGACTCAAAACCCAAGCAAAAAAGAAAGAAAAAAATAAAGCTTCTGTTAAGCTGAAGCTTACAATGAATGTTGTTGTTTTTTTGTTTTTGTTAAAGAAATAGTCCATTTTCCTAAAAAAAAATCCAGATTATTTATTCACCACCATGTCATCCAAAATGTTGATGTCTTTCTTTGTTCAGTCCAGAAGAAATTATGTTTTTTGAGGAAAACATTGCAGGATTTTTCTCATTTTAATGGACTTTAATAGAACCCAACATTTAATACTTAACTCAACACTTAACAGTTTTTTTCAACTGAGTTTCAAAGGACTATAAACAATCCCAAACGAGGAATAAGCGTCTTATCTAGCGAAACGATTGTCATTTTGACAATAAAAAAATAACAAATATACACTTTTAAACCACAACTTCTCGTGACCTCACGCTATACGTCATGACGTCAAGAGGTCACAGAGGACAAACGCGAAACTCCGCCCCAGTGTTTACAAGTGTGTTGAAAGAGGACCGTTCTTTTAAGAAAATGGAATATTCCTTTAATTGAACAGCAGTTTTCTGTAACTATTTGTGTATTTTCTGTTTTATATATTTTCCATTATCCAGATCTTGCAGCATTGTAATGTTTTTGTTGTTGTTAATTGAACTCAACAGTAGTTTTCTCTAATACACTGTCTTTGTATATTTTCTTATTGTACTTTATATTAATTTCCTAGTAGGACTGCATGATTTTGACAAAAATCTTGATGTTCTAATTGAATTATTACTGTCAATATTGTAATAGATTTTACTTTGAAGAATTCAAAAGATTTATAACTATGTGTGACGTGCACCTGGATGCCATATTCTTTCTATTAACATCCAAAATGAAATAATTATTTTTTGAATTATTTGTTATTAACATTATATTATGTTGATAATGAAAGGGAAAATCATTTTCAAATAATGTTATTTTTTGTTTGCCAAAAAACCCTGCGTATGTGTCCACCCTCGCAACCCGACAAAAAAGTTCAGGCTCACGATTTATTTTTCCTTTAACCCCTGTGTGACGTAATGCTTTATTATTGGCTGTTAAGTGCTCGGGTCAAGGGTTGCTAGGCAACCATCCGGGTCACGCTGTATGTAATAGACATGACACGAGGTGAACTGCTATCTGCCGGAGTTCTTAATAAAGCTTATATTTGAGTTCGTAAGAGTGCCATCCTTTTTGTATCATGACATGCTGTCAGAAGTTTACGTTCGTCGCGCACTCCTCTAATCTGTGAAAGAAAACGGAAGGAAAATGTCGAAGTTTCACGCTCCTGAATCCTTTGATTTTGCACAGCCAGCAAGTTGGCCGGCATGGAGACAGCGTTTTGCATGGTTCAGGATTGCAACTAAACTCGACAAGGAAGACGATGATGTCCAGGTGAACTCATTACTTTATGCTATGGGCAAACTGGCAGAACCTATATTCAGCACGTTTACATTTTCCGCGGAGGAGGAAAATGATTATTACAATGCAATGCTTAAAAAGTTTGATGAACATTTTGTGCCCAAACGCAACTTGATTCACGACCGCGCATGCTTTCACAGGAGAGACCAGAAAAGCGGCAAAAGTGTAGAAGCATTTGTCAGGAGTTTATACGAGCTGGCAGAGTTTTGTGACTTCGGGGCTACTAGAGATGAGCAGATTCGCGATCGCATCGTGATTGGAATAGCGGATAGCAACGTATCTGAAAAGCTGCAACTTGAGCCAGATTTGACGCTCGAGAAAGCGATACAGATTGCTCGCCAGTCAGAACTCATTAAAATGCAAAGTGCTGATATGAGAAGTGCAAGTGATGTCAACGAAGTGCGACGTAAGTTTAAGCACTCAAAACAATTCAACAAACATAAAGGAAGTAATCCAAATACCAAACAAAGAGATGGAAGTAATAATGAAACCTGTTCACGATGTGCATGCATACATGACCGCTGGGCGTGTCCGGCACGAGGCAAACGATGCCGTAAGTGTAACAAAACGGGACATTTTGAAATTGCGTGTAAAACAAAGACTGTTAAGGAAGTAACCAGCGACAGACAGGAGGCTGAAGCAAACGAAACATCGTTTCTGGGATCAGTTTCTGATACTGGTAATGAGGACGAGTGGCATGTGAGACTACCTATGAATGGCACAACGGTAAAGTTCAAGATTGATACTGGAGCTGATATCACGGTAATGTCTGAGCAAACTTTCTTAAAACTACCTCACCGCCCTCAACTTACCAAAACATCAGCAGACATCAGGAGTCCGGGTGGCAAACTGGACTGCATAGGTAAATTTGTGGCATGCACGGAAAGAAAAGGTCAAAGCATTAGTTTTTGGACGTATGTTCTCAAAGGCCCATACACCAATAACCTTCTTAGCCGTAAAACTGCATGTGAAATGAACCTAGTGAGTAGAGTAGATGGCATTACTACTGATGATGATGTTTTTGGAGAGTTTGGAGTTTTAAATTGTGAACCAATCAAAATTGAGCTCAGACAGGATGCCAAACCATACAGCCTCTCTGCACCTCAGCGAATTCCCTTTCCATTGCTGCCAAAAGTGAAAGAAGAATTGCAGCGGATGCTTAAGTCAGGGATAATATCAGGGGTCACTGAAGCAACTGACTGGTGTGCTCCTATTGTGCCTGTGATTAAGAAGAATGGAAAGGTGAGAATTTGTGTTGATCTAAAGAAACTAAATGAAGCAGTAAAGCATGAGAGATTTATTCTGCCTACTCTTGAGGACATTGCACCACAGCTGTCTGGTGCAACTGTATTCTCCACGTTAGACGCGTCGAGTGGTTTCTGGCAGATACCATTGGACGAAAGCTGCAGAAAACTTACCACCTTCATCACACCAGTTGGCCGCTTCTGTTTTCAAAGATTACCTTTCGGGATTACTTCAGCTCCCGAGATATTTCAGAGAGAAATGACCACTCTTCTCAAAGATCATATTGGCACAGTAGCAGTGATGGACATACTTGTGTTCTGCAGGAACAAGGATGAACATGATCGCAACCTCGAGGTAGTTTTAAAGACTATCAGAGAATCTGGTTTAAAATTGAACAGAGACAAGTGTCATTTTGGTAAATCTGAGATCCAATACTTTGGACACATCATTGGAAAGGATGGAATCCGACCAGACACAAATAAAGTAAGGGCTATAACTGAGCTCCCCTGCCCAAAGAATCTGACGTGTAAGGGTGGATTCACTACAGTGGTTCAGTCTGTAGGAACACCGAAATGACTGAGAAATGTTAACAGCAAGATATTATAAACTGTGTATTTCTGGTCAATTATTACCCTTCTGCAACCTATACCAACGACGGAAATAAGTGCAGTTATAATAGCAAAATATGTGGGAGAGCATTGCTAGAATATAAATATATTGAATTGCAATATGTAGCGTTTAAGTATTAACACTAAATCAAAACTAAACAACAGATTGGTAAATGAAAAGGTTTAATAACAGCACTGACTTAAAGTTACAATTGAAATGGTTACACTTTAGATGCATGAAATGGTACTTAATACAAACAATTAACTGTTTCCAATGTATGTGAGATATTACCTGATAAGATAGAGAAAGAAATAAAGTTTAGAAGAAAGAGAATCACCATTAAGAACTGGAATGTAGGCCTAAAGGCCTAAACCCAAGAACTCAGGTAAAGAAGAAAAGCAGAGGGCAGAAAGCAAATGGCAAATGCCAAAAGGCAAAAGCCCAGATCTCATGAAAACCAAGACCTTTATTCTCAATCCCTTGACCATGTGACTAAACCTAACATCATTCAAACTGACCAATCAGAAGACCACACCTTTAACCCCCACTGTATTGAATAAACAGCTGTGACAATAGTCTGTTATCACTATCAGTAGGCACAGGAATCCAGATGGTACAGTATGGAAAAGGGGGTTGTGACGAAGTAATGAATTCCTATATTTTTAATCCTACAGACGGAACTGCGACAGGTATTGGGGATGATTAATTACCTGGGTAAATTCCTCCCTTGGCTTTCATCAGTTCTTCATCCAATGACCGAGCTGCTGAAGCACAAAAGTGATCTTGGGTCTGGGGTGAGGAACAGACGCTGGCATTTAATGAGGTCAAGAACATGTTGACTACAGCACTGGTGTTAGCATTCTACCAGGGCCGTTTGAAAGAATTTGGGGGCCCCAAGCAAAATGGACATGGAGGCCCCCCCACACGCACGCAAAGCCTACAGGAACCACAGCATAGCCATACAGTTTAAGGTTTACAGTTTAATGTTTTTTTTCTAACAATATGACAGCACACACTTATCAGTTTAAACTTTGGGCTTGGCATGATATCAGCTATAATTATAGAGCTTGTGGTACCTTGTGCTATAGAAGAAACATCAGCACTGAGAAGTGATGCATCTGTTGATGTTGAGGATGACGTTGATGGTGTAGCTGGGAAAATAATTGGAGAAAAAAAATCTGAAATTACCTGTTAAGTACATTTCACCATTTCACTGTTTGCATATTGAAAGAGGTCACTATAAACAGCTCAGCTCAGTGAGAGAAATTCACTCTACCTTCATCAGTGGATGTATCTTTAGGAAGAGCCTGTCCGCTGAGAAATTTAAGCAAAGCACCTTGAGAGAGAAAGAAAAGATGGTAACACTTTATAATAACAATCATATAAAGATGGTAAATTGATAGTTAATTAATCTTTAATTGTCATTTAGCTGTTAGCAAACAGTCTTTTTACTGTTAACAAACAATGAAATTATAATTAAATGACTAATTATTAGTAGTGTTGTAAATTAACAGTTTATTGTAACACACATATCTATCATATAATATATTAGGTATCGGGTAATGATTAAAAATGCATGTAGATCTTTAAGAAACCATTTTAAAACATCTATAAACATTACATAGATAGACGGACCAAATATTCCTAACACTTTGTTAAGGGTTACTAACTTAGTTGGTTTGTAAACTGTCTATAAACATAGACAAAGTTGCAACAAATGACTATAATACTTTGTTAAATAGTTAATAAACAGTACCAGTGAAACATGTGGGTTGTCCTGATACTGTACTTGTAACAGTGTAAACATTGCTACACAGAATAAAGTAACTGTTCAAAATCCATTGGTAACTTATGTCATATTTGCATAATAAACTGTCACTACTGTATATCCTGACACTATAGCACATAAGTTATGAAAAAATGATGTTCCTCTGCCTCTTTCTGGTAAATAACGTATAGATTGTTTACAAAGTATTTATTAAGTAAAACGATCGGTTTGCTAACAGTTAAATGACAATAACTAAAGATTAAATAACTAACAATTTACCATCTATTAATGATGGTTATTATAAAGTGTTACAGAAAAGATATGTTAGCAATAGCATTTCCATATTTTGATATGTATAAGAGATGCGGCTGCTTTCACAACCACCAATGCTTAAAAACTTCCCAAGCTATTGTTTGATGCACAGAATTTATCGTGTGGTTTTCCTAACCCCATTTGGTAAATACATTATTTTGTTAAATAGATTATCACGGTGTGGAATAGTTCGTTTCATTAGCACTTTCATTATTACAAAGCTACAGCAACGTCATGGAATTCAACAGCGATTTTGAAACAGATCTGCGTCTTCCTTATCTCGTTAAAAAACATATTACAGTATATAACCATATTCCGTTTGTTCGAGAAAAAAGTTGACTAACTGTTCATAACAAGCAGCATTTGCCGTCAGGCAGGTATAGCTAACATAAACAGATGTTTGCTACTGCCTACCTGCTGCAAAATTACATCATTTGCACAAGACAGAGCTATTTCATCCAATGTAAATTATTACTTACCACTAACTTGTTTTTTCTTATACTCCTCTTCCTTTCTCTTCTTTCTTTTCTGGCTTCCAGAAGCATAAATCCGCTTCATGATGACTGCCTAAGTTTTGTATTTTGCCGGCAGCAGAGATCACATGGTTGGTTGGTTGGCTGGCTGTCTGTTGTCAGCGACTAGTACTGAGAGGGGGCCCCCTTGAGGGGAATTCCAATAATAACAGTGTCATTGCACTTTACAGCATTGCATTGACTATCAAAGGGACACAGTTTGTCGTTGCATTTATTCTCAACCAGTCGTTGTCTTGGGGCCCTAGAAAATTCCGGGGCCCCAAGCAATTGCTTGGTTTGCTTGCCTTGTCGCGACGGGCCTGCATTCTACGATGCCAACAAGACCACTGTGGTCAGCGCGGATGCAAGTAGCTATGGCCTTGGAGCCGCCCTGCTTCAGGAGCAGGAGAATGGATTTAGTCCTGTTGCTTTTTGTTCACGGACCTTAACAGAGACGGAGCGGCGCTACTCACAAATAGAGAAGGAATGCCTAGCAGGAGTATGGGCATGTGAACGCTTCTCACGGTACCTGCAATGTATGGCCAGATTCGAGCTTCAGACAGACCACAAGCCGTTGGTCCCCTTAATAAACACTTACGACATTGATAAAGCTCCTCTAAGATGTCAGAGACTATTAATGCGCCTGATGAGATTCAATGTCCGAGCAGTGCATGTGCCAGGTAAACAACTTATAGTGGCAGATACCCTGTCCAGGAATCCCATAACACATCAAGGCGAGTCCGATACAGAGGGTGATGTCAAAGTGTTTATACAAGCAGTACTGTCTACCAGGCCTGTAACTGACGATAAGTTGAATGCTGTAAGAATTGCCACTCAACAGGATGCAGATCTTCAGCTGGTTAGTAAGTACATTCATGAAGGCTGGCCAAGTCAACTGACACACACACTTCATGGGTTTCACACAGTTAGAGCTCACCTCTCTGAAGTTGAGGGACTTTTGCTGTATGAGGACAGGATAGTGATTCCGGGCTCACTGAGACAAGATGTGTTACGGCAGCTTCATACAGGCCACCAAGGTCTTACTAAATGCAGAGAAAGAGCCAATATGTCAGTATGGTGGCCGGGTATAGGCAGAGATATCATAAAAACAGTGATGACATGTGAGTTTTGTCAAATCAACAGACCTTCACAAAAGAAAGAACCCCTAATGGTCACCTCCCTCCCTGATGGTCCTTGGCAAAAGATTGCAGAGGACATCTGTGAACTGGATGGAAAGAAATACCTGGTAGTTGTGGACTATTTTTCTCGTGACATTGAGATTGCACATCTGCATGCTATTACAAACCAGCAAGTAATAATGCACCTGAAAAACCAAATAATGTTCAAGTATCAGACACAGTCGATCAATTTAAATCTAAACTTAAGACATTCTTCTTTAACAAAGCATTCACATAACATGTCCAGTAAATGTACATTTCCCGCAGTAGTAAGTTTGTCTAGAACAAAGCACTCACATACCTCATATGGGTAATATACTATTGCCGCAATAGTTAGCCTGCCTGGAACCGAGCTAACTTGAACCACTATAATGTCTGACACTTGCATTACATGCGAACGGCCCCTACGCTAATAGAATTCTGTTTTTCTCTCCCTGTCTCGTCCTCGACCACGAGGACCATGAGACAAACAGACCCAGTTCCTGTTGCTGTGAAGATCATTGCATCACTGATCCACTAGCTGTCCTTCAACGTGATGACCAGCCGATGCCCGACCAACGACCACCGGCTAAACCAGTTTAATTCGCTTACCCGCCTCCTATCCCTACCGTTTCTATATATATATATATATAAATATAAATTAATTCCTCCCTAGGGTTTTTGTCCTTCTAGGAATTTTTCCCATTGGGTTTTTTTTCCTAGAGGGTTTTTAGTCCCAGGGAGAGTCAGCCAACTTTGGCCTAACTTAGCACTTTACTGTATACGTTACATTATTAATATGCTCGCTTGTACGGTTTAACCGCTTTCTCTACTTCTTATATTATCTATTGATTTTCTGTGTTCTCCTCTACATCTTCTCATGTAAAGCTGCTTTGCAACAATTAACACTTGTGAAAAGCGCTATATAAATAAAATTGAATTGAATTGAATTGAAAAACATGTTTGTTCGATGGGGGATCCCATATGAACTTGTGTCAGGCAACGCTACACAGTTCACAGCCTCTGAGTTTGTGGAGTTTGCCAAGATCTATGATTTTACTCACACTACTTCTAGCCCACATTATCCGCAAGCTAATGGTGTGGCAGAAAGAAGTGTTGCCAAACGGGTGTTAAGACAGCCTGATTCACAGCTAGCACTGACGAGCTACCGTTCTACACCTCTTAACGCCACAGGGATGAGTCCAGCTCAACTTATGATCGGAAGTCAGATCAGAACAACTGTTCCAATGCTGAAAAAACAGCTGCTGCCAGGTCCAATCGACTATGAGGAAGTCAAACGGAGGGACAAACATACTAAACAGGCCTATCAATACTTTTACAACCGACGACATTCAGCACGCAGTTTACCAGATTTACTTCCAGGTCAAAGTGTCAAAGTCAAGTTGGATGGTGAGAAAGGGTGGAAAACACCAGCAACAGTTGTTGAGAAAGCTCCAGAACCCAGGTCGTACATTGTTCAGACTGATGGAGGTGCTATTTCCCGTCAGAACAGGAGACACATTCAGAGTGTCCCTGAAACAACTGGCACACCGGAAAGTGAAATTGTACCTGAGAGCATTGAACTAACTGATACTCCCTCCCACAAGACTGAGACAAATGGGCGGGATACCCCAACTCCTCTTAAATCACATCCACACAAGTTGACCTGTAAAAGAACTCTTGTTGGTCGTGAATTAAAACAGCCAGTCAAGTTCAAGGATTATGTTTTGGGATAAGTGTACTTTCCTGTCGTACTAGTATATGATTGTACTTTTATGGCATCTATGCATGTTACTTTTTCATAATTCTCAGTGAGGGGTAACAGGAAAACGAATAATGAAAGTTGTAATGTTGTTGTTGACAATTTATGCTAATGCAGTTGCAGACAGTTAATATTGTTCTATATATGTTTATTTGTAACTTACCTGCTTTCTTATGTACAAACAGCAATCCTGTCAAACTATAAACTGTTTTAAATGTTCAGACCAGGCTTTCTCAGGCTAACATCTAGTTTTACTTGTTTTTGAAAACATATTTTTTCTGTTTTAATCTTTACTGTAGCATAAAATCTGAAAGAGACCCTGACCTGAAAACAGTCATGGCAGACTCACAGCAAATCTCACATGGGTAAGATACAAACATCATCATATACTGTCATTTTCAGCATAACTGGTGCTACCCCACCCTGTATATCAAATTGCTCCACTAACACAGTTTGACAAAACACGCACTGCAAATACTCACAAACATCCAAATACAGAAACACATCACAATAATGTGGCAATTCATAACTGTTGTAAAAGGTTTTTAATTTGTATACAATCTCTTTCATATATTTTTCCATGATCTGCTTTTGCACTGGGGATGTGTAGGTTTAGGGGTGGGGGTTCATTATTGCTTTTTTCTAATAATTATTAATTTTGTATGATGACATCAGGCAAGAATGATGTGCATATTGGTTGAATAAGTTTTATACTGAATACAGTCCTGTGCTTGACCAACATGCAACTAAAAACGCTTAGGTTACTCACGTAACCCCGGTTCCCTGAAATAACGGGAACGAAGCATTGCGGCAGTTAGCTGACGCTATGGGGGAAACTCCTGTTTACTCCGCGATTGAAGCCTATTGGTTAACATCTGTACAAAGTACAGACCAATGACGTTTGAGCCCGCGCACGGGAAGCACACGTCCTTATATAAGCGCGGGTCAAGCGTCAAGAGCTCGTTATTATTCGACTGAAGCGTGCAGCCGAATAACACTCGCTGCGTAGACGTTTGTAGCACGGCAAGAGACGCAATGCTCCGTTCCCGTTATTTCAGGGAACCGGGGTTACGTGAGTAACCTAAGCGTTCACTTTCAATATGGTTCACTTCGCATTGCGTCAGTTGGCTGACGCTATGGGGGAACGTAATCCCATCACGCCGTGCATACGCAACGTACTGAAGTGCCTTACCGGAGAGACACTGCGTGTGGCCCTATACCCGGCATATTCACAGCTTTAAAGCAAAGTGTAAGCACCATATAAAATGTTGACACGCATACGGTGGGGTTTAAACGCACCGGGAGCACATAACACAGCACAAGACGGCGAGATACCGAGCGCGCCGCGGTTGTGCGAGATAAGTAAATTAAGAGTCACGTTGGTGAGCTCGCTGAGCGCACCGTGGTGTACACATAAAACGCATGAGCGTGCATAATTGAGCCTAGAGAACCTGCGCTCGTAGGGCAGGGACGTCTAAGTTGTACAATCTGACAAACGTAGATGGCGAAGACCAGCCGACCGCGTAGCAGATATCAAATATAGATACCCCTGTAGACCAAGTCCATGATGAAGTCAAACTCGCCCAGAGTGGGCTCTAACATATAGGACATAGCTCATAGAAGGGCGTGAGCCAGTGCGATGGTTTCAACGATCCATCTAAATAACCACTGTTAGCAACAGGCATACGTAGTGAGTGATCTGCAAAGCTCACGAATGGCCGATCTGACTACAATATGCGGCAGAACAGTGCGTAGCGTGTGATTAAACAGATACCACAATAGTGTGAACCCAGGTGAGCCCTCGGGCGCATCGGGGATGCATATACAATATAGGGCTGAACGATACATCGAATTTTCATCGTCATCGCGATATGAACTCACGCAATGAACATATCGCAACAGACAGCCTTGACGCGATGAATGAAGGGAAAACGGTAAGCGCATGTAATAAACGTTTGACCTATCACGTTTAGTCCTGAAGACATGCCCTGCGTCCCAAACCGCATACTTCCATACTATATAGTAGGCGAAAAGCACTTCTTCTCGTACTCTTTGCATACTATATAGTATGGAAGTAGGCAGTTTGGGACGCACGGATGGTTTGCGCGTTCATGCAGGGGAACCCCGAAGTCAGCTACGCTCAGATTGATTTGTGAGGTGTCAGTTGCGATGCTGTGCCTGTTAGCAAAAATGATGGCGAGGAAGGAGAGAAGAGTGAGGAAATGTGTTGTCAGACGAAGACCTTGTGGTGAAAAGCACTTCAGCTATATCATGGAATTATTTTGGATTTAGGAGAGATGACGCCGCAAACACAGGTACTGTGGAAGCGGTGATTCACTATTGCTTCTATTGCGCGTTCAAGTTCATTATTTCAAATTGTAGGCGCACAGTATGTGCTCTCTGGAAGCGCCACGGTCGCGACTCGCACGCTTTTCAACGCTTTCCAGGCTTTTCAAAAACAATTTTAACTTTTCAGAATGACACAAGCGCAGCGTGCAGGTCATGTGACAATAACCTACGTATCTAGCGTTTTCCACGCGTTTTTAGGCGCGACACGTGAATGGCCCCTAAAACATGAAAAAATATAAAATATTTATCGCAACTCACATCGTCATCGCAACATTAAACAATGTCATCGCACATCGCAACTTTTCCTCACATCGTGCAGCCCTAATACAGTAGGTAATATTATAGTGCACAGGTCGGTGAGCTTCCAAGCGCGCCGTAAATGTGCACTGACCATAAATTGCACGGGCACAGGCGAACACTTGAGTACATCGTGAATGCATATAGATGAATCAGAGTGTTATAATGCACAGGCCGGCAAGATTCTCAACGCGCCGTCCTGTGTTCTGATAATAAATTGTGCGCACACGGGTGAACCCTTCAGTGCACCGTGAATGCGTATAGACAAATCAGTGCCGTGAATGTGTACAGATATGATTGGTGGGTACCCAGCGCACCGTGAACGCACACAGATGAACAACAATGTATGTGTCACAAGGATAACCCAGCCGTGTATACAGGTGAGCTTCTCCAAGCGCATCTTCAGTGTATACCGAAATCTTATAGCGTGCATATGTGAGCTTCTCTAAGCGCACGGTGGACGCGTATAATTAAAAACCATATCGTGCATACAGGTGAGCTTACGGGCGCACCTTTAATGCAACAAACCCCAGTAGTGAGCTGTAAAATTGACAACGTGGACGGCGGGGACCAGCCGGCCGTGTCCCAAATGTCAAATGAGAAACCTCTAAGACCATGCCCGAGGTAGAGCTAATCCATATATGGAGTAGATCAACCACGAGTGAGCATCATTGTCACGGGAAGTGATAACTTCAACGATCCATCAATAACCTGTATTGACAGGTGCGCTAGTGAGTGATCTGTGACGCAGATGAACAGCTGATCGTCTGATGCATGTCAGACGTATCTGTCATTCAGGACCTTGGACAGTTCCAGAGTGCTGTGCCTCGGGCACCGTCCGCATCTGAGAAATGACAGGTTTATGAATAAAGTGAATGGCCAGCCGTAAAAGCGTGGTTCGCTGTTATCGCCACCGTCCGCATCTGAAAGATGACAAGTTTGTGAATTTAAATTAATGGTCGGTCGTAAAAGCCGTGCAAGAGCCTCTGTAGTGAGGAGAAAAGCGTTCCACACCATAATTCGTGGGGTTTTAGACTTTTCACTTGTCACCGGACAGAAATAGATCAGACTTGCATAAGGACGCCTCGCCAGAGAGCTCGTGTCAACGTGTCATAAGGCACGTAGGTCGTGTCTCACGGATGCAATCCCTGTACGCCCGTCGTAACGGGTTAATATGTCTGCACCTTGGTGGTTTTAAGCACGAGATGCGTATGCAATGACTTTATAAAGGAGATGACTCATCAGCTTGTACAGGGGGCGAGATCTCAATCTGCCTCGGTGAATAATGAAAACCACCGTAGTTCGCTCGACCGCGTTATTACAATGACACGGTCGAGAGTGCTGCAGTGCTAAAATCATCCCCTTAAATGGACCGTATGTACAGTACAAGATGATTGATATGAGACAAACGTGCGTTTCACGCGGCGAAGGCTGATTGCTGTCGCAAGGCGTGTTTAATTCCACAGCAGATGCTGGGCGAGCTCGTAACGATAGCACTTCATGCAGCCGTGTGTAACCTAAAGCATAAGCTTCCCGGACTTCAGCTCGGGGCGGGACCTTGCTTAGTCAAACTGAAGTGGTCTTATGAACAGAATGCCACGATATTCAGCTTTCTGGGGCTCGTTAGAGGGGTACGTGAGCCCGTCTTAAACGAGATGCCGTGCGTCTGACTGTGGGCGCGCGTTGAGCTCGCTTTCCGAGCATCATAAACTAAACTTATTGTGGCGGGTAGCAAGCTCACTTGAGGTTGATATTACCCTTAATATCTCCGAGTATTGGAGCGGAGCGGAGGTGTGAGCGTCTTCGGATCCGCTGATATAAATCAGCTAAATGGCGAAAAACATCATAAACCGCTTGGCTGTAAGCCTTTGAGTGGCCGTCCGGAGAGGGCGTGATTCAAACGGTTGGAGCCATGAAAAGTCTGAGGCTGCCGTATCTCTAGGAAGAGAAAATAACAGCCGTAAGACCGTGCTCGTTTGCGCCGTCAGTATCGTAGCGAAGAAACTGAGTTGGGCTGTGAGCGAATTTGGCAGAAAGGTGTTAGAGACACCGTACAGCCGTGGGGTGTCATGACACAGTATAGTAAGCACGGAAATTGCTCTTAGAGGAATTCAATACCGTTCGCCACTATAGTGAGGTCGCATAACCGACAGTATTACACAGTATGTTTGGACAAACAGCACACAGAAAACATTCAGGGCAGTCCAGCCGAGGCGTGACTAACCCCTCCTCTCCCAGATAGTTCGTTCTCTGTCGACGCAGCTGTGCTGCGAAGACCAGAGCTCGGCCGTTCAGGTGCACGAGAATTTCCGTGGCATAGTCACGGAATTTTTTGCTCATTTTTCCGTGGCATTCTCACAGATTGGTTACTCAACTGTTTTGTCCTATTTTCTTACCATTGTCGCTTCGTTTTAGGGTTAGATTTACATAAAATGACATCCCTACCAAAACCCAACTCTAACCCCAACACCAGGCAACAATTGATTAAAGTTTAGAAAATATAAAAGAATACATCAGAAAAAATAGTATAAACCAATAGTTAAAGTGACATACTAACGCAAACACCAAATCTAACTCTAAACCGAAGCGACAATGGTTTGAAAATAGGAAAAAGCAGTTGAGTAACCAATCCGTGAGAATGCCACGGAAAAGAAAGTCCGTGGCAGGGCCACGGAAATATGCGGAGATCCGTGAGAATGCCACGGAAAAATGAGCAAAAAATTCCGTGACTATCCCACGGAACTTTGTGAGATCATGTTGGCACGAGCCTCAGTAGTGACGTGACCAGAACGGCTCACAGAGCAGAGCAGTATGTCTAGGTGGTTTAATGTCAGACTGGACCCATCACAGAGAGGAAGTCTGCCGTGAGGCCCGCGGTTTTGCCGTTTATTAAAAGGGCAGAAAACCGGTTATATAAGAATGTACCAATATTCATCGCACTGATATAGGACGGGACTGAATAAAGGGATGTATTCGGGCCTCAGTATATTATAAACAAATTCGTTCTGCCTCTGATTCCGTCTAAACCAGAGAGAAATGACCAGGCAGACAATTAGTGAGCTCTCCCGCAGTGAGACAGACTCAGACCGGTTAAGTTCTTATTATAAGTGTTTTTAGCGCTCCAATAGAGGCATGTCTGCCTTATCGAGCAGACGAATGAGATTGCGCCGCTCCAGGAGGGGAGGGGCATGAAGCTCTGTATAGACGAATAGTGAGCCCTACCGGAGTGAGACAGACTCAGGCCAGTTAAGCTCTTATAATGAGTGTTCTTGGTGCTCCAATAGCGGCGTGTCCGCCCTATCGGGCAGACGAATGAGATCGTGCCGCTCCAGGAGGGGAGGGGCATGAAGCTCTGTAATCGCTGAACACTAGACAGCTGCATTTAGAGGCAGCGAGCCATAAGACAGCGTGCTAACTCTAAGAAGCTGTTAAGAGACCTCACCACTGCGGGGAAAAGGAGCGAGGGACTCCGCGAGCGTGGAGCACGAGTGGCTGTGCTATGACAGGGAACAGGGGCAGACCCGACCGTGTTTGCTTGTTGTATGCATCTATCTTAGTTCTACGGTTCTAGGGGAGCAGCAACACAGATAGAATAGCCATGCGTCGTATGAACGGTATCACCCGATGCACTCGGGGGATTCATACGAATGTGCTAGAGATCTCGCCACTGAATGTGAGAGGAGCAAGGGTCTCTGAATGTAAAGCAGGAACAATTGTGTGTGACAGAACACGGGGGGGGGGGGGGGGTTAGCCCGTGTGTACTTGTCTATGCATCCATCTAGTCTCATGGCTCGCCGTGTGTTCATCCCGGCGAGAGAGGAACAGCAGGGGGAGCACGAAACATGGATAGGACAACCGATGCATATAAGGGCGGTCCCGGCGTGGGAGGTGCCAGACCGGTGACGCGCTCGGGAAATTCATAGTAGAGAGGCCGAGAGCTGCTGTGCTGGACGCTATTACAACAGCGCCTGCTCTTTTAGCTTATAGCTTTATATTAAAAATATTGATCTTACCGGGCGGCCGCAGGGGAGACCTCGTCAGGCATGTGTCCGCTGCACAGGGCTCGTACCACGGCAAGCGAATGCTATCTTCGGTTCTCGGCCGGAAAGCGCCAGGGGAGACGCTAGACCTGGATTCTGCTATCTTCGGTTCTCAGCCGGAAAACGGCGGGGGAAGACGCTAGGCCTGGACTCCGCTGCAGGGCTTTTGTCGACGGCGAGGTAAGGCTTCTTCTTCTTCAGAGCAGCGAGAGGTTCGCGCTGAAGGAGAAAATTAATGAGCTCTTGACGCTTGACCCTCGCTTATATAAGGACGTGTTCTTCCCGCGCGCGGGTTCAAACGTCATTGGTCTGTACTTTGTACAGACGTTAACCAATAGGCTTTAATCGCGGAGTAAACAGGAGTTTCCCCCCATAGTGTCAGCTAACTGATGCAATGCGAAGTGAACCGTATTGAAAGGGAACAAAATATTAACATTGTTTTTTATTTTTATATATATTTTTATATTGGTATACAAAAACTGAGACCTCAAGCACAAATGGTGCAACCCCCACTCTGTATATCAAATTGCTCCACCAACACAAACTAGACCTGTGTGTTATTACTAGTGCTAACTAGTGCTTTATTTAAATTATTGTATGTTTCTGTTTAAACTCCACAGAGAAAAGGCAAAACAATTTTGTAAAATGGAAGAACTGATCAGGAAAAGCAATTTAATGGAAGATGGAAATCCTGCTCGATACCATCTGAAAACAACAACAAATAATCTGGATGAATCTAAGTTATATAGAAAAATCACCTTTGGTGAAAGAGATGAAAATAAACCTCATAAAATCATACTGATGGTGGGAGAAACAGGCACTGGAAAAACAACTCTCATCAATACTATGATCAACTACATCTGTGGTGTTCAGAGAGAAGACAAAGTTTGGTTTGAGATCACAGACGATCAGAGCGACAGATCATCAGCTCACAGTCAGACATCTGATGTCACAGTCTATGGTGTTTATATACAAGAGGGTTCAGTTGATTTAACAATCATTGATACACCAGGATATGGAGACACTCGTGGAGCTGAGCGTGATAAAGAGATTTCCAGAAGTTTATTACGTTTATGTACAACTGAAGATGTGATGAATAAAATCAATGCAGTGTGTTTTGTGATGAAGGCAGATCAAAATCGACTCACCGACAGACAACTATACATATTTGATTCTGTTCAGTCTTTATTTGGTAAAGATATTGCTGAAAAAATTGTGTTACTCTTCACACATTCAAAAGAGTATCCACCTAAAAATGCCCTGACAGCCGTCAAAGAAGCTAAAATCAAGTGTGCTGTAGATGAGAAGTATCAGCCGATCTATTTTCTGTTTGACAACTGTCAGGAACAAACATTTGATGAAGATTATCAAACAATCCAGGATCAATCATGGGACCTCAGTTACAGAGGAATGACAGAGTTTTTTAAGTTTCTTGACATGATAAAACCAAAGACTTTGTAAGCTTAGAAGTCAGTAAGTGTATGTTTTGTAAGTTTTCTTTTCATATCTTTCTCAAGCCTGATTTGGACCTAAAATACATAATGTTTCTAGTCTTTTCCTAACATAACATCTTGTTTTAGTTTCCATCTTTGGTGAAACTCTGCAAACTGTGGATTCAAATGTTTCATCCTCACCTCAACACCCAGATTTAATGTGGATATTTTAGACTAAGAAACCCTGGAATCTACATTACAAAAATAGGGGGTTATTTTTAACCCAACGTTGGGTTAAATTAACCCAAAATGTTTATATTTGACCCAACGCTGGGTTGAAAATAACCCCTTTATTTTTTGGGGTGTAGTCTAATCTCTAAATCTATACAATACATTTCATTTATTGTCAAATTGAGAATTAAGTGTGCCTTAGTTAAATTAAGATGTTTAAGCATATTTTATAAACATGCCTTAGAGAAATACATTACTGGGCCCGTATTCATAAAGATTCTAAGAGTCCTCTCAGAAAACTCTTAATTTAGCTTAAAAACTTTGACGTAGGAGGAGTCTTAGCTTAAGATTCGGGACTGATCTGTGAGCAACTCTGAGTAAGGAAAAAACTAAAACTTTTATCTTAGGGAGGAGGTGTGGTTGACCCCGTTGCTACGTGTGACACAATCTTTTGAAAACTGTGATTGGTTGGTTGTCCAAGAAGGAAGAAAAAGAGTGCTTTTAAGTGTAAAATCTATTAAATCAATTTAATAATTCAATTTGAAATTACAGGTATACTTTTATATAAAATAAATAAAGTATAAACTTAGTAAAGATTACTTTGCTTATAGACGTCTGTAACAGACCTAAATCATCTTTGCTGCATAGTTATCAAATCTGTTAATGTAGTGATTATTTTTATGACGCTATATTATATTATTATGTCTGTAATAAGATCGGTCACAAACATGATTCCTGCACAATCTAATAAGTTGCATGTTATTAACTTACTGTCATGCATTGTGTGCGACATTTTTTGTCTCCCTCTTCGTGTTTTGTCCACTTTTCCATTTGCTAAAAAAATTCTTAAGCCTCTTAAAAGTCCTCGTCTGTGCTCCTAACAATTTTGACATTAAGACCTCTTTTAAGGGATAAGATGCTTACTGAATTACTTTTTTCTTTACTAGGATTTTTTCTTTAATTTTAAGAGTAAACGCCCACATTTCTAGAATTTTCTTAGAATTGCGTCACTAGGAGCTACTTTTTGCATTAAGATTTTTATTAATACAGGCCCTGGGCCCGTATGTATAAAACATCTCAGAAATGCTCTTAAGAAAAGTATTAAGCTATGACTTAAGGGTCAAAAAATTCTTAGTAAGGAGTAGGAGCAGTCTGAGATTATGAGACATTTATAAAGAAGCTGAAAGCAACTTTCAGTAAAGTGTAAGACTCATTCTTAAGTGCTGACTTAAGTGCTGCAAACTGAGGACTACAATGATTTAATCCTAAAATGGCCGCCCTTAACCTCTGAATCAGCCAATAGAAAGCCGGCAATGTTATACAGTCACAGCGGCATGTGACACCATACATGAATCATTAATACATTCAAATTATATTAGTATTTAAATATTTTAATTTAAATTTGCTTCACGAAATGTTTAACAATATTACAAATAAGCACATGCATTTATTTTACACGATTTTGCACCATTTTGATAAGTTTCAACATGTTATTAAAATATACAAACGTAATGCTATTTAAAAAATTAAGATGATGAATCATATCATTTTGATTTTACTCACAAGCTGTTTATAAAGAAAAGACTAAAGTTTGCAAACACTTAAAAAAAAATACTTTGATGATCAAGCCTGAACAAAATGATCAAGTTAAGTTGGATTTCTCCACTTAAACACAATTGTAATTTTTGCCATCTTTGTCACTTTCACCTTTGGCTTGCTTACTGCTAACATTGCTAACATTATGTTTTGGGTCAGGGTTGTATACTCTATTATTATCACTTTACATGTAATGATGTCACTGCAATCTTGTAGATACTTCACTTTTTTATAGATTTTATTTACATTTTATGGTATTTTATTTACCTATCATAAAATGTAAAAGCGACTTTACTTAAAAACTTCAATTGGTAACAACTAATATTTAAACATTTTTAACTTTAATTATTTGACTTAAACGGAGAAATTTAAGTTGAAAAAACATTACATTTTTAGGCATTATCAATAATTTGATCCAACTTTAAAGGAACAGTATGTAAGAAATTTATATCAATTAATCATTAAATGGCCTTGATATGTCATTAGACATTAAGAAATCATTTTCATTTTAAATACTTATATCACTCACAACAGCGGTCCGGCCAGGATATTGTCATTTAAAAAGTGGAGTTGCAGCCCTCAACTGATGTTTATGTTGTCGTTTTGTGTATTGGCCACCAGCTGTGTGATTGCAGTACCAGTTTTAGCCACACGTTTTGTTATTGCAATACCAGTTTTGGCCACAATCCTACATACTGTTCCTTTAACTTTTTACAGTGTATATTATTCAAATGTATATACATTTAAGTATATACCATTGCTGTCTTGATAATCCCATAAAATTTCTTGGTACCATGCAAGCACTTGAATAAGTTTCACTAATATACATCTTATACAGCATATTATATTGTGTAATATAATATACATTGTATAAAAAACCCTATGCTCTTTATATTTCATGTTATATTAATTCCTATCTACTGTCTATATACTACTAACATGTATTTATTGTAGATTTTCTGCTCTGCAACAATGCAACAAGAGATTTGTCAAAAGTGCTATAGAAATACATTTAAATAAAAGTAATTCCACAAAATCTTTGTTGTAAAGTGCATGATCTCCAGTCTCTGCTGCCCTCTTGTTACTCTTAACTAGGTTAAGAGACCTCTCCAGCTCTCTTAAATAATTTAGGAGCTGAGACCTAGTCTTAACACTTAGGATGCTTTATAAATCAAACTTATTCTTAAGTCTAAGAATAAGAGTAAAATGACGTCATTCTAAGAATTTTGACACACTTAAGACTAAAATTTTTACTCTGAGCGGCTTTATACATACGGGCCCTGGTGTATATCTTGAGACAAATATATGGCACAGGCATATTTTAAGATCTGTCAGTGCAGTTATTTTCAGTCGAGACAACTCACACATGTGTTTAGTCTAGGACAAACCTTAAACCTTGTCTATAAAACCGGGGGTTATAACTTGTGGTTTATTATCATTTAACAAGTCTCTAGTTTAGTTTGCTGTTTGGTGATTTTAGTAATGAGTGAATATGTGTTTTATTTATATATTCATTGCATATTTAAATTGGCAAGGCATAAAACCAAAAGCAAATATTAACTTACATGACGGTACAGCACTGGCCCAATGGGGCAAGTAAAAGTTTTGTCTGTTGTCCCAACTGTCATTAATGGTGGTCTTGGCCCATCACAAACTCTGTATTGTCAAGCCCTGAATGTAATTCTGAAGTTTTCAGTCAGAAGCATTTTCTGTCTTAAAAACACATATTCATTAAAATAAAGAAATCAACAGTGAGCATGTTAACATTAAAATGTTGATTACATGTGGAGCAGCAAAGGATAAACTATTTGTTCATTTGTATTGTGTTTACAGGAAAACACATTGAGTTTAGACAATCAGTTGTGCAACACTGATGAACTCATCAAGAAGAGCAACTTAATTGAAGATGGAAATCCTGCTCGATATCATTTGAAATCAACAACAGATAATGTGAATCAATCAAAGTCATACAGAAAAATCACCTTTGGTGAGAGAGACACAGATAAAGCTCATAAAATCATACTGATGGTGGGAGAAACAGGCAGTGGAAAAACAACTCTCATCAATACTATGATCAACTACATCTGTGGTGTTCAAAGAAAAGACAAAGTTTGGTTTGAGATCACAGACGATCAGAGTAACACATCATCAGTTTACAGTCAGACCTCTGATGTCACTGTTTATGGTGTTTATATACAAGAGACTTCAGTTGATTTAACAATCATTGATACACCAGGATATGGAGACACCTGTGATATTAGCTTAGATCAAAAGATTGTTAGGGATTTGCTTAGCTTATATACATCTGAAGATAGGCCTCATGAAATCAATGCAGTGTGTTTAGTGTGTAACTCATCTTGCACTCGCCTTTCTGATGAACAGCAATACATATTTGATTCTGTTCAGTCTTTATTTGGTAAAGATATTGTTGATAACATTGTGTTACTCTTCACACACTCTGATGGTACTCGCCCTAAAAATGCGCTGACAGCCGTCAAAGAAGCTAAAGTCAAGTGTGCTGTAGATGAGATGAATCAGCCGATCTATTTTCTCTTCAACAACCATCAGAGAGAAACAATTGATGAAGAAGAACAAACAATCCAGGATCAATCATGGAAGCTCAGTTTTAGAGAAATGAATGAGTTTTTCAACTTTCTTAGCATGATAAAACCCAAAACCTTGGAGATGACTCAAGAAGTTTTGAAGAAACGGCAACAGTTAGAGCCAAACATCTCCAAACTACAATCACATGTTCAAAAGATGAAAGAAAAGCAGAATGAGCTGAAAGAAACTGAAGAAGATCTAGAGAAACACAAGCAAGATGTCAAAGAAAACAACAACTTTGAGTTTGAAATTGAAGTGTTCTACAAAGAAAAGGTTGATATTGATCCAGCTGTAGCTAAAAAAGCAACATGCTGCACTATCTGTGAGGAGAACTGTCACTATCCTGGATGTTTGCGGGTAACAAATCTCATGGTGTAGTGTGATGGAAAATGATCACTGCACAGTGTGTACAAATAAATGTCACCACAGCAAACACACCAAAGAAGCTAAAATATATAAAACAAAGACAAGATTTGAGAAGAGAACTTATGAAGATTTAAAGAAGAAATATGAAGGCAAAATAAAAGACCGTCTCTCTATGATCAATAAACTGAAGAAAGAACTAGACGAATTAGAGAAAGAGAAAATCAGGCTGGTGATTGAAGCTTTTCACTGTGTGGAGTCTCTGGAGATGATCGCACTTAACACTGAATCGATGGTCACACTTCTGCACATTGATTTTTTCATTGAGAAGTTGAAGGAAATCAATGAACCTGAAAAATGTAAAGCTCTGGAGGACATCAAGAAGAGAGCAGGATATACAATATTACAGGGATAGTTAACAAGAGACATTTGCTGGTATGCTGGTAATTTCTTTTCATCTCCATTCAAATAAACAGGAACTGTGCTTACAATGGGACATAACCACCTGATAAACTGAAATGAATGAACTTTGGCTCATAACCTAGGAACTAAAATCCTTTTAATCATCACTGAAACACTTCGAAACAGAATCAAACATAGCTATTCAAATATAATGACTTATAGCCCATGTGCATGTACATCATTTTGCAAAACAGAAAATAGAAAAATACTTTTTAATTATTTTCTTGGTTATGGTTCTAATAGGGTTGCATTAAGTTTTGTGGCTAATGACTTTTTATACTTTTATTAACTTTTATATATCGTACAAACTGTATAATTCTAACCTCTTCCCCAAACACAAATCCTAAACCCAACCCTCATAGAAATCTTTCTGCGTTTTACATTTCCAAATAAACATCATTTTGTTCATTTTATAATCATTTGGACCCCACATACATGCTGTCTGTTATGTTTTATGTATTTCTTCATTTTTTCCTTTTTTTGTGTTTTTTTAAAGAGTAACTAAACTCTAAACCAACTTTTTTTAGTTAATGATCTGTAAGAATGGGGCTTTATTGGTGCTGTTCATTGATTGTAGTAACTTTTTTGACATTTAATATAAAGTGTTTTAATACTATAATATATGGTGTAAAAACGAGTGCTGCCCTCTTCAGGTTGAACGGTGGCTACTGCAGTTGAATTTTCCTATTGTATGTTGGGTCCAAAAAATGACTCGTGACGTAAGCAGGTTCAAGCTCATCACCCCTTTGTTACGATCTCACCACACACTTGGTACGAGCTTAGTTCGTCCCCTCTATCTCCGTTGGGATCTGCCCACTTTTCTTGCATTTTTCAAATATTCCCAGTGGGTGGAGTCAGGCTCTGACCAGGGGTTTAGTTAGGCAAGGCAAGGCAAGGCAAGTTTATTTGTATAGCACATTTCATACACAGAGGTCATTCAAAGTGCTTTACACAGAAATGAGAAAACAGTATATAAAAAAGAAAATGTAAAAATAAGAAATACACGATAAAATCACAATAAAAACAAAGATATATGAGAATTTAAAATACTTGAGTTAAAGATAGTTCACTTCCAAAGGAAAAACCCTGCCACCATCCACTCATCCCCACGCTGCTCCAAACCCGTACGAATCTCCCTCCTCCGACGAACACAAAAGAAGATACCCCGAGAAATGATGGCAAACACACAGCAGCAAGTGACCACAGACCTCCATAGTAGGAAAAAAATATTTTGTAAGTATTTGGATAAATGACTAAGAAAATATTTTGTTAAATGATGGTAATAAGTTCAATCATATTTTTTTATTCCTACCATGGAAGCCCATGGCCACCCACCGCTGCGTTCCCACCACCACCACCTCCCAAAATATCCTCCCCTTGCCCACCAGAAAAAAAAGAAACCCACACAGGTCCAGAACAACACGGGGATGAGCAAACGATGACAGAACCCTCACTCCAAAGTGAACCATCCCTTCAACATGCAGTCAGTGTGAAGCAGCACAGCGCTCATTCAGTAAATGCAGACTTACCCCGGATTTCCACCAACTGCGGAACGGCTGCGGATCCGCTGCGGAACGGCTGCGGATCCGCTGCGGAACGGTGGCGGAGTCAATCGGTTTCCATTCAAGTCAATGTGTTTATTTCCACTGACTGCGCTCCGAATCCGTCACAGCTCCGGGCCTCCGGCCATCCGCAGCCCTCCGGCACAAATACGCAGAGCTTCTATTTTTGATGGATGCCGGACAGCTCCGCAGGGCGGAGCCATGACTTTATCGCGTGATCATACCTGAATTCACGAGAACTCGTGTTTTTTTATTAAATCTTTGCAATACAAACATTACAAACACACACAAATAAAGTCATTAATACAGAAACAACAAATAATAGACAAGAACAGAGCCAGGGGAGTTTGAAATAAATACATTAAAGATAGAGCATGAATAAATGGTTTTAGCAGCCTTCTTATTTTTAATTTTGGATGGATTTGATGTACTGCTCTGTCTACGCGAGATCTCGAGTTGTGATCTGGGCTGGTTTGTAAAAACGTCATAATTCAACGGCATAATGTGCAGAGACAGAACTAGGTATCGCGCGATCATCACGTGAATTTGCGAGACCTCATGGGTCCTCGTCACTTCAGCACGCAGCCGCTCTGCAACAAATACGTATCTGGTGGGTATTGACGGACGGCGGAGTGCGGAGCCGTAACGCAGCGGAGCCGATCTGCAGCCGCTCCGCAGTCTGTGGAAATCCGGGGTTGTGTTTTTAATCTAGATTTAAAAGTGTTTACTGTTGAAGCACATCTGATCTCTTTTTACGCTATAAAAAGTAATAAAAAGTTTAGTTATAAAACGTAAATGTTATAAATCATGCTGCACTGTTCAAAATATTATGTCATAATGTCATGTAATCCTACTAAGTACTACTTGTTTTGACAAATCCAGTTGTTACCACCCCTAGATCAGGTGTCTCCAACCCTGATCCTGGTGAGCTACCATCAAGCAGACTTCAGTTCCAACCCAGCTCCAACACACCTGTCTGTAATTATCAAACGACCCTAAACACCTTGATTAGCTGCTTCACCTGTGCTTAATTTGGGTTGGAGCTAAAATCTACAGGACAGTGGCTGTTTCTCAATATGCATTCTTCAGCGATCTTGCGTCCTTGTGTTCTCGCTGTACGTCACCATTAACTGTCGAAGGTTAATTCCAATTCTCAAGAATGCAGGTACAGAGGACGGATGGAAATACCCGGATGTGTTCTTGATATGAAGTAAGCATCGAGTGCAGACTTGCGCGCTTTAATCGCGTCAAAGCCCCAGAAGTCCTTGCAGCAAACATTGGCGGAGGTCAGGTGACCAACAGTAAGATCGCACACATCTCATTTCTCACAAGTGAGTTCTCACAAGTGAGTTTCACAAGAGTGAAATATAAACCTGCAATACTGTATGCTTCCTGTATAAACATCTTATATCTACTATGTACTATACTACAACTAAACTCTTATTTTAATAAACAAAACGTCTGATACAAAATATAAATATAGTGAAAGGTGTGCTTGCTGGAGACTTTGCCATTGGCTGTTGTATTTGTAAGGCATAATTGACGACGGGCCATTGAATTATAAGAAAATAATGCACACCAAGGTGGTAATGCGGCACGACGCAAATTATTTTCAAATAATTCAAAGGACCGGAGTCAATTATTCCGCTTATACCACGGTTACCACAAACATTGCTCTGGTGCCTATTTTTAAGCCATTTGACAAGTTAGGTGTGCGGTTTACAGAAAAATAATCAACACCCATAGAACATTTCTCAGCCAATCAGAATGCAGCATTCAACAGACCCGTGGTATAAGAATAAATAATTAGGTGAGACTAAGAAAGAATTATAGGGGCTATTTTGGTGATGTTTCATATTATTATCTTTTTTATTATTAAGTTTAATGTAACAATGTGTTAAATGATCTGATTTAAATTTTAAAGATTGTTTTTAAGTTACCGTTGTAGAAATCGGTAGTACATTTTCTGTGGTTAAATACTACTGCAGAGGGTGCCTATTAACCAAGAGAAAGCGAGAGCGTTCATACGTAATGAAAGTGAGTAAGTTCATGTAATTTTTTTACCTTCAATAAGAAGTTTGACCATAAGATTAGCAGGCACGTTGTGTCATCTGGGGGGGGGCACGGCCCCCTAATGTCCCCCCATGGCGACGGGCCTGAAGAAAAGAGATTCTTTTAGAAACAGATGGTGCAATTACAGAATCTACCAGCAGAGGTCAACAGAGCCACACCAACCACTCAGACCCTGTGTCACAGATACTCCGACTTCTGAGTGGTAACCCTCAGTTTACAGTATAGCTTTTTAGAATACAATTATTTTGTTTTGGTTTAACAGGGACCTGAGGAATTTGACTAACCTTTATTAGCATGTTTTACTTAACAAACTTACTCAAATAGACTGAAACTAAATACAGACACATTTGTCACAGTTATTCAAAATGACTGTTAAACACACTGATATGTTTGTTGCTGATGCTTTATGTATGTCTTTAATTTTCGCTTCCAATTACTGTACAGTGCTGATCTATTTAGTTAATGTTTGATATGAATGTTGATATTTTTGATTGATGAATTTGAATAACCAAATGATTGATTTAAGTTTAACCTGCCTGTCAAAATAAACTGTTAACATGTATTAATAAAATGTAAAATTAAAAAGTCTTAAAAGTCTTTCTTTATAATTTCAGTGTTTAAGATAAATATACTGGATTGTAGATTAGGAGAATTGTCTCCATTGAAAACACAGATGTAATGAAAGTTGATATTTGCGCTTTTGACTTTTAAAAACATTGATGAAAAATTATACAAATAATTATAACAAAGTTTAGAATGTTTCTAAATTTTGGCCATTGGCCATTTTAAAACATTGCAGCACAAAACAGTAATTTACAAACACACTGATGTATTGTTCAGAAACTTTGTATGATTACTTTTAAATATTTGTTTTATATTTGGCATGGAATTAAACTGTTTTGATTTAAATTGACATCAAGACATGCTGAGGCCGCATGTTCAATTTCATCAACTAATCTCATTTGTTCCTTACAGGATTGTGGGGACTGAAGTCTATCACCACATCCCGGGTCACAAGATACACTCTGGATAGATGGCTAAACCACTGTGGAGCTGAACTCGCAATATCCTTCTGTAAAATAGCTGATCAGCTGATTTCAGGTTAAAGTAATCCAGACATACAGACATCAGCCAATTTATTTCTCCTTTGATGTGTTTCACTTCTCATATTAACAGACACTCACGTGCCACATAAAAAGTGCTTCTCATGTGAACAACATATTCAGACTAAATTACTTCCTTATCTGTTCACTTTAAATAGGATTAGAACTTGAGCGTGTGTTTTGAATAAATAAAAAACTTTGCCTTCTATTCAAGTAACAAACAATCCTAAATCTACAGTTAAAAAGTGTTAAATGTTTTCAGTGCCACATCAAAGGATACAAATATGTTTCTGTTCATGTTCAGATGAACAAATAAGGAAGTACTTTAGTCTCAATATGTTGATCTCATGAAAAGCATTTCTGTGGCACATACGGTATGGGAAGTGAAACACATCAAAGAGAAATAAAATGGCTGATCTCTACATATGTCTGGATTACTGGTGCCCAATACTTCGACCTGAAAACAGCCGATCTGCTATTTCACATTAGGATAATTTGAGTTAAGCCGCACAGTGGATTGGCCATCTATCAAAATGTGTTGCTTTTTATTTGAAAGGGTTATGTTATAAACAAATGGTCCCCTAGGTCACTGAATTGCGGTGCGCCTTCATGTAGGCTAGCTTTTAATTGGCGCACTGAAGCCACTCACCTAAGATTTGGTAGTTGAAGTCATTGGATAATTAAACAACATCGCTGGAGTAGATGGAGTGTGATTATAGCTCTATATCATCACGGCTGTGATTAGGCACAAGGCCGCAGGTCAAGTACAGGCAGCAATCACAGCTGTGATGATATAGAGCTATATCACACAACTATATTATACAACAGTTTGACGGCAGATGTTTGAAAAAAGAAAACTAGAAACCAACAACAGAGTTATTTTAAAAGCCTCTTTGTTTGGGAAACTACTTTCTTCCCCCACGGATTTGAAGGCCAGAATGACAGTTAACACTTTCTGCTGTTGCCTTAACTGAATAGATGCAATAGCCATTTCTTAATATGTGACCTGCTCTGGCAAAATGAGTCGGAAGTCGCAACATTCCATTTTAAGATATGGGCCGATAATGTGGAAAAACAATGAAATAAAAATAAAAAAAATGTTTAGCTAATTTCAAAGAACAGACATTCAAAAATAATCTCCCAAAAGGTTCGTAGTCCAAATAATTGAGTAAAGGTATTTAAATGACTATTAAAGTTGAAAAAGATTTACTAAATTCACTGAAAATGCTTTTCTCAAATCCTCTCGTCCCCTCGGAGCATTTCCCGGGTATTGTTGTGGTTTTCCCTTTTGGGTTCTTTAAGAATAAAATACTCAAGCAGTAGGTTTCATTTTCAAAAGATAGACTTTTATTAACCAGAGTAACAAAAGCCGAGCAGTCCTGCAAAAACCCCAAAACTCACTGAAAAACTTTCCCCTCCACTAGAGTATTTAAGTCTGCCTTCGCACGCAATCCTATTCCCATGGGTTTGTAACATGAAGCAACATATGGTTCATATCATATAGAAACACATTCCCGGGACTGTAGGTCCTTTGTTCCTACCCTCCCCATGTAGCGACCCTTCCCCATGTACTTTTTGAACAAACTGCAATGTATATAACTGAACTGGTTATATTCATATAGAAAAACATAAAACCAATAAAAACAAAATGGTAAATATAAACATAATGGTAAAGTATTTGATACCCATATTCGGATTAAAACAAACCACTTCATTCCCCGCTCTGAGGCTTATTTAGCCTCAGTTTTCCTGTTTATTTTAATCCGAAGTGCCGTTTCATAACTCAGTGTCTCAGTTATTACTATATCTTGTGACTAAAGAAAGCCACTGTACATTACCAATTACCAAATTATGCCACTGCACTTCGAACTATGGACAATAAGAGCAAACATCTTTCCATTCTTATTTTGTCTTTGAATGTAAAAGTAAAAGAACTTAAAGTCCCTCTTTATTAACAGTTTAAAAAATGTGTGTGTAATTGGTTCTGCACCTGCTGTTGGTTGTCTCAGTTACGTAGAATATATTGTAAAGTTAAAAGTAAACAAAATAAAGCAAAACCCAAAAAGCAAATAAAACAAAAATTACTAAAAATAAAAACAAAAAGTAGAGCATGACAAATAAGGAATATTTGTTTCAATACAAATACATCTTATTCCTCCTCTTCATCATCATCATCAGAAGTACTTGAATACCCATCTCCCAGTTGTAAATTCAATACTGTTTTGTAACGTAAGTCCTGACTCCTAATAACACTCTTGTTAATTTCAAGTTAATTTCTCCATCATCCTGATATTTTAACTTCCATTTGGTTTTCTAAAAAGACACCTACAATTTATTTACCCTCTAACCTCTACCTAAAATTGATTCAGTATGTTGTCATGTATTTCTACTGGCTGCATCTAGTTGTTATCCTAAGATAAATAAATGCCTTATTGGTAACCTTAATAATCTACTTTTGATTGTAGTACTTTACATAGTTTATTTATTTTGTATTTTTATTCTGACAAACTTTATTAAATTCCTTATTTAGCTTAATCCCATACCTTAATCTAATTTGGCACCCATTTGGTTGATCGACAGAATCTACATATAATTTTATGATTAATTGTTTTGTTATCCTTTAATGAGGATTTTAAATTCCCTTCTATTGTATTGATTTACATGTCTCCTTCATATTTAAATACTTTTTCTCTCCATCCTAATGATGACCACATTTTCTTTTTCTACAAATCCAAAATAATTCTCCAAACATCTTCATTGTATATGTTGCTATGATTTGATTATAGTCTTCTAATACCATTTCTCTTCTCACTTGTACACCTTACGCTAGCCTCTTTGATGTAATAGATCTAAAGTTTTTGTAGTTGATTTATTCAAAATTTCTGTTATAAAGCATTTCCTATAAATTTGTTCCTAAGTCTATAATTCCTTAAGTTTTACATATTCTTAATTGTAATCTTTACTGTACAATTCTGAAATCTCTGTCTTCCTTTTTTTTATTTTAATGTTTTGTTAATGTACTAACATTTTACACAAATTACCAAATTGTGGCCTACAAAATATATCTTTAAACTCAGACTTTCCCCAAAAGGCCTAACTATTTATCCAGACAAGTTGATCTTAACTTTTTCTCTAATCCATAAAAATTCTTGTTGAACTTATCACCTCTATCATATTTATGTGGACTTGAAAATGTTATTAACTTAATAAAATCTGATTTAGTTTAGAGCATAAAAAGCAACTTTGTAAACCTATTTCTTTTAAATATTGTCCATTTGTATCATTTGTTATCTTTGGGATGTTTCCCATAAAATGTCCACCTTATGTTCTCTGTTCAATGTCTCTGTGTAGTTTTAATGTTTTCAGTCTTTCTCTCAGATTAAGTTCCTTTGATATTGTTACAGATCTTTTACTGGGCCTCGTTGAAGGCAACAGTCATTGCCGAGTAGTTTTATTGACTGTGGCCATGCAAATCTTCTGTAGTAATCAGCTTCGTTCTTTTCAATTTCTGTTGACAATTTCTCTTTTCCACTTTTCCTCTCGATGCTTAAAACTTTGTTCATCCGTCCGTCGGTATACTTGAATTGCTTTTGATTTGATTTGGTTTTGATGTTTCAACTTTCATATCATGTGTGTAATTTCCTCCTCTCCAACTGCCATCCTACGAGCTATGATGCATTTGTTGCTCCTCCCACTTGGACTTTCCGCATAGAGCTGCTCTCATCCCTCTGCAGCCCCCTTCGACTGTGTTTGGCCCTTTTGGCAGGTGCGCTCCTTCTGCATTCTCCTGCAGGCCCTTCCGACCTTTCGACCCTCAGATAAGCTAGATCATCTCTCCCAACAAGGCATTTTGTCTCCTCAGCTCCTTTCAGCTTTTTCTGTACACAATTAGCTCAAATACATAGACAATTAGTTTGTTCATATAACACTTAATTCCAGCTGGTTTTTACAATACGCATAGGTCGATCGGCGAACATTTCATGCAGTGGTAAAGGTGTGCTGTTGTTAGTTTACATGCTCGTTAATGCAAGAGGTAAAACATCAATCCAGTTAAGTTTAGTATTTTCACACACTTTGTTAAGTATGGCTTTGAGGATGATTTCTTTTATATATCATTTTGTCTACCATCTCTTGTGATTGTAGATGATAGTCAATTCTTCCTTCTTATGATAGTCAAATCAAATTTTTCATTCTTATTACCAATTAAATTTTTGTTCTTATCACAATTGAATAATCACATTTTTATTCCAATTCTTTGTCCTATGTGCATCTCTGATAACAGTATTTATGACTGAGATATTTTCACTTCTGTATGATCTAATAGGTTTTCCTTACACTCTGAGGCCCTTTTAGCTTCCACATCTGTTATGTATTTGCCCATGCTGGCAAAATCAACTATTCTCCTGTGAGCCTACTTCAATGACAACAAATCACTATACATTTTAGCAGCAATCAACCAGACTAAACTTTTCAGCATATTGGAATGGTGTTTCATCAATTCTAAACCTGTATAATGTTGTCCTTCACAAGAAAATACGTAAACACAAACAAGTATCTATTTCCAATGCAAATCAAAAACACAATGAAAATGTTTATCAAATGGAGAAACATTTGTCAGCAAAGTATGGTTTTTTGAAACATCAAATCTTCTTGTCACTAATTGCTCTCAAATTGTAGACACAATTTAGATTTATTTGCTTAACTTATGGTCATGCTAAGTTTGTCACAATAATTAGTTATTTTCTTTTCCCTATTTTCCCAGCTTTTTCTTGTTTACCTTTTATAATATCCTTTGGTGTTATTTAATTTGTTTATTATTTAATCTATTTTATTTTCCTTTTCCTTTCCTTCCTCTGTAGTATACCACATTTTAAAGCCATATTAGATTTTTAGGAGTCTGATTTGATTTCAGAAAAGGTAGTCACACCTAACATCATAAATTCTTGATCAGCCTTTAAATTTGACTAGCTGATTTTCCCCTAAAGATTGTATGTGTCCCTATAGTTATAAGGTCCTAACTAAACATTGAACGACGGCTGTTTCACTCTTCCCCTCTTTCACTCAAAGGCTTGTATGAAGAAGCAAAAGTATAGTCCAGTTTTTCTCTTGTCTCCAAGAACAATATTGTCTTTGTGAGTCTCCTTCTGACTCCATTCAGTCATTTTGTAATAGTCTCTGCAGTGCCCCCTTCACTGCTTCATATAGTCCCTATAGTTATAGGACATGTCCAGCTGAAGAGTTGTTGCCTCCTCTTTGCTCCTCCAACAGTTTGTCACACACAGTTTTTTCATTGTCTGTTTCTTGCCAGCTTTTATTCACGTTCTTGAATGTCAAAGGATAGGAATGATCAGCCCCACAAGGTTTCAGTTTGACCCATGCAAAATATTGCCTTTTGATTTAAAATAAAATTTATTTTGTGACCACCTTCCATCATCAGATGAAGACTCCTCTTCATTTTGTAATAATTTATCTTTGTAAAATTTATCTGTGTCATTCACCTTTTAATAATTTTTCTGACCTTTTTATTTTTCTCTTTATTTCCACCTTTAATAACTGGATCTTTACTCTTTTTTTTTTTCTTTTCCTCTTTCAACGCCTCATCTCGTCTTTCTACTAGACTTTGCCTTAAAACTACAATTCCCTTGAGCCTTGGAATTGGCCTTTACAGGTCCCATCTGGTAATCATCAGTACCCGCTCCCTTTTACTCTTCGCCTTCTCTCTCTCTCTCTCTCTCTCTCTCTCTCTCTCTCTCTCTCTCTCTCTCTCTCTCTCTCTCTCTCTCTCTCTGTCTCTGTCTCTCCTCAAGCATTTCTTTGTCTTTTAATTAACTCTTTTTTATTCTTTTAGTTTATATTTTTATTTAGTTATATTTTTCTCACACAATGCCACATCAGATGTTTCCTCAATTGAATATTAAGTTTCTTATCTTCCAATTCTCCACACAATAGTTGTTTATTCCTAATTTTTCCATTAATGTGACTGCCATGATCTTTTCTTGCAATATAACAAGCCTTATATTTTATAATTATTTCTCATTCTAACCACTTCACAGACTTATTGTTTTTATTTGTCCAATGTATATATTTTCCCAAATAGTTAATCAGATTCTTAGTGTGTCTTTAAAACAAGATGTCTTTCAAATAATGTCAAACCCCATTATTCACTTTTGTCCTTTTTTGGTCAAGCTATACTTTTCCTTTTGAGCACACTTATTTATTTTTAATCAATCATTTAAATGAATTATTCAGATTCTAGAAGTAACTATAATAATTAATACTTTTAGCTACAATAACTCCACAATATCATCTTTAGTACCCAGCATTTATAACTGTCTCTTATTCATATCGTAATCATATTCATACACTTATATCTACTTTCAAACTGTATTCCCATTCCACAGTTTTAAACAATCTCTCACTCCCCTAGTGTAACACAACACCTCTCTGTGGCCTTTGTAGAGGCACAGAAGAAAGACACACCCATTGCTCACTCGGCCCCCACCTTTCCTCATCTCAGACTTGCTCTCACAGACCCATGCTAGCACAGACACATACACTCTCACACAGAAACAAATACAATTAAACAAAACAAAACTGTACTTACCTAAAGTACCATGCTAAATAAAACAACACAACCACTACACTTCCTCAACGTGGTTATACAACTAAAACAACGGACCCACTACACCTCCTCAACCTGGATCTTAATTAAAACAATAAAATATACCACTTTAAGGTGGTATACCGTCAATTTTGATACACTTACAACCACACAAAATTGACCTCTGTGACTTGCACTTCCGACCACAGGCACAGACTTCTATTGTCATTCACCAGACAATAGGCCTCTATTGTCATTCACCTCCCCAACAGAAAATAGACATCTATTGTCCCCAAGAGACAATAGACCTCTATCATCATTCACTTCCTCAACAGACAATAGACATGCAGATCCACTTCCTGTCCAACACTGCATAAACTCTTACGCGTTTTCTTCACTTAAAATAAAAAATTCGCTTCGATTTACTTCGATCATCAAAGCCATTTCAAAAATAAAAATAATCATCTGTTCTACTACTACCAAGTCCTGTTAGTAACAAAACAGATGAGTGCATGCACATGTTTCCTCTGAAAATGAAACCCTTTATTCTTATAATTTAGTCTAATAATCATTAATTTCTTCTTTTTATTCTTAAATTTGGAAGAGCAATTGTGATTAATCTTACCACCACGAGCAATCTCAGGTGAACAATACAATCTTTAAATAAGCAAAACGCTTACCTCTTTTAGGTGGCCACCTGATTGTATTGCCCATCGAGAAGCCAGCTGTGGTCTCTGGTTCTGTGCTCTTTTCATGTCCCATCTCGATTGCCAATTGTTGTGCTCTTTTCCAATCCCATCCTCGTCGCCATTTGTTGTGGTTTTCCCTTTTCGGGTTCTTTAAGAATAAAATACTCAAACCGTAGGTTTCATTTTCAAAGATAGACTTTTATTAACCAGACAGAATAAAAGCCGAGCAGTCTTGCACAATCTGCAAGACTCACTGAAAAACTTTCCCCTGTGCTAGAGTATTTAAGTCTGCCTTCGCACGCAATCCTATTCCCATGGGTTTGTAACATATGGTTCATATTATATAGAAACACATTCCCGGGACTGTAGGTCCTTTGTTCCTACCCTCTGGTAATTTTCTACACACACACACACTGGTACACTATGTGATGCCTATAACTGAACTTCATATAGAAAAACATAAAAACATAATGGTAAAGTATTTGATACACATATTCGGATTAAAACAAACCACTTCATCATACAGCATACCCAGCTGGAAGGGTCTCCCAAGAGCTGCTGTTTCAATCACATTCAATCCCACTGGATCCATACTAAACCCCTATAACAGTCATTCACATCACACATTTACAATAAAAACAAGAAAGAAATCATCTTTAATTATACACCACAGCTATAGACTCAATAGATCTGTTTAGTTATGAGTAAATAATTTTTTCTTGAACTGTCATGGGTTTGTTATTTATGATCTGATTTGTGATTTGGTTGTGCACTCTAAAATGCTCAATTGTTTTAATCCATAGTTGGGTAAAATATGGACATACCCAACAGTTGGGTTATAACTTCAACAATAGACAGTAGTGTTGGGCCATATTGTAAATATATTAATAGTTTTTATAATCTTGACACTGGACATGCCGTTGCTTTGTAATAAAAAGAAGTGTTTGTCTTTGTGTGTGTAAGGTATGGGATGTTGACAGAGGGTGTGGACTCACCACACTGTAAAAAATACTTTGCTGCTTTAAATTTTTTTGTTGAATCAACTTGGATTTACAAGTCATTTCAACTTACTATTATTTATCTTGACTAGGGATGAGTTCTTATAACTACAGGTGAGTTGTTATAACTTATAAAATTAAGTTGACTTTTCTCAACTATATTTTATAAGTTGTGACAACTCATCTCTGTTGACATGACTTGCAAATCTGAGTTGATTTAACAAAAAACATTTAAGGCAGCAAAGTATTTTTTACAGTGCATAATTTGGTGCAGGCGCAGAGCTATGGGCGGGCAGCAGATTGACAGCTGGCCCGCCCAATCAGAAATGTAAAAAATACTACTCCGTATAGTTAGACATGTATACTTCTTTATGTGGTGTATTTTATCTATTGCATGTTATGTTAAAAACAGTAAAATTATAAGTAAGCCTGATAACTAAAAACTATTATAAAGCAGTTGAATGTTGCGTTACATTATGGTTAATGAGAAAAATATTCCCGAGCAGCTTTCAGCCATGATCACTTTGAGACCTTTTTTGCAAGCAAGTGGAAAAACGTATTTTGAATAACAACATGTTATAAATATGTGCTGCGCGCTTTCCTCTCAATAACATAAACACACAACAAATATGACAGCGGGTTAAAAAATACAGTGATGTTGTTTGATAGTCTATACCGAGAGCCATACCAGCTCTCTAACTCAGCACTATAAGTCACGCCACGTTTTTTGCTACACTTTATACAATATAGCCTATTGCTTTTAAGCAACAAATAGCCTATCATAACAACCTATAAACCTACTGTGTAATTGAGACATTAATTTAAGAAATGCATTAAAAGCAGAAAGACGTGTAGGCTGCGGAATTATAGTGGGTTCACTTCAATCCACACCACAGACGTTCTTGGTTTGCTTCTTATTTATTCAATCGAGGCAATTGTTTGATTAAACATTAATTAATATTAAGATACAATTTATACAAAACGAAATTCACTTTAAAGAAAGTCTTTCAACATAACAAACCTATGCAGGACTCGCAAAATTGCTACGCCGAAGTCCCGGGGCTATGGCGAATCTACCCGTTCTGTCGGGCTAAAAAAAAATTATGCGCCCTGCCCGTCGGGCGGAGGAAAAAATATTGTAATGTGTTTGCATTCTCTCAGATTTAGTTAGGTAATTATATTGTATGTAATTCGGCGTCATCTTGTTAGTCATTAATATCCTCACTAACAAGTGAAACTGTCAGGAAATGAACGCATAATTAAACCCATTATTCCTTTCGCTCACGTTTGATTTGCGCGCTCCTCGGCTCCGCTCTTCACGAGTAGGCTTGCTCTTGTGCTCATCAAAAAGTATATTAAATGTTTATTTATTTGTCATTTCGTTTAACCCCAGAGTCTAACATTATTCTAGCAATTCCCTTTTTCTTTCTTTATTTAGTAAGTTAACTTAAATATGTGAGAACGAAAATATATTTTTAGTGATTTGCATGAAGAGAATATGATGTTAGAAGCTTCATTTTAAGCATTTAGTAGCCGTATTTATTTAAACACTTTAATAGGCTATTTAAAAAAGTATAAGGTTTTTTGGGGTTCATTTATATTTCTTGTCACTGTGTGCAGGTTCTTTTTTGTAGGCTTTTTACCAAAAAGGCTTAATTAATGTCACGTTGCATTACAATTTAAAATATCAATAATGTCAAAAATGTGACGTGCAGTTCGGGTCTGTGTGTATGGTGTTTAAATTAGTGTTCTGAAGTCTTGACAAATTTTATAGACTTGTTATAGTTTCTTATTCAAAAGTGACACCCATAGATTCAGGCCCACCCGGACTTAATCCATGCCCACCCATATGTCACGTTCTGCATCCGCCACTGATTTGGTGCCTGTGTGATGGCAAATGTGTTACATTTTAAGACTGGGTTTGACTTTACACATTTTAAAAAATGTGAACCATAATATTGTGTTTATTGAGTCTTTTCTTTCATTTGATATATGTGTATGTTTATATTTTTTTAGAAGAACATTTTCCTGGAAGGCATTTTGTGAAACGTTTGTGAAAATTACAAAAAATGCTGGCAGGCAACTTAAAAAAAAATGGCTGGTGGGGAATGAGTTAACCTGAAATCATTAAACCTTAAATTTTGGATTTGGAACAACAATTCATACAGTAATAATATTTTAAATGAGCTGAGAATATCTATATATGATGGACCTGCACCTCGTCTGCACAAACCTCAATTTTACCCTGATTCATTTTTTAGTACAATTGTACAAAACATAAACACATACTTTTGCATGTCTACTCACGTTTCCTCTTCATTGAAGTTCATACAGTCATTTAGCTGATGTCACGGTAGGATAAGTCCATCGTGACTTTCTGTGTTGTGTTTGTCTGTATGACTGAACTGTGTGTGTGTGCGTGTCTGATCGCTAATGATCTGAGTGAGTGCAGGTGTGCGTGATTGCTTTGCTCCAGCTGGTGGTAGTTACCCATACGGCATATATACTCACCCATTCTCTCTTCTCACTGCCAGATGATTACGCTACATGTCTCACCAGTGTTCTCGTGTTCGTGTGTTCCTGTGATCTCGTCTTCGTGTGGAGTTTTGCCCGTTTGTGTATCCGGTTTCACCCGTCAACCAAACTTCATCCACGCTCACCAGGAATTGTTACCGCAGCCTTTGTCTGTCCAACCATTTCAGCATTATCATCTGTGTCATCTGTTTAAATAAACCTTTGTTCATCTCACCTTGCATTTGCTTCCTGTTATTCTCCTCCAGTCATAACAGAATCATCTGGCCATCATGGAAGCAGCAGGTAAAGGATCCCCGGCTCGGTTCGAAGAATTCATCACCGCTGCCATTCATCGCTTCACCACTCAGGATAGTCGTATCGAGGAACTGAGCCGGGGAATGAAGGACATGACAGACAAAGTGTCTGAGCTCACCCAGGCGATCCAACAGCTGACGCTACCCACTGCGCCACCCGCACCGTCTGTTCCTACCACACCACCCGCGAGCGCCTCCCGTCAGGAACCAAAGCTCTCCACACCGGATAAATACGCAGGTGATCCAGAAGGTTGTAGATCATTTCTATCTCAATGCTCTCTTCATTTCTTTCTTCAGCCCCAGACCTACGTTTCCGAAGAAAGCAAAGTTGGATTTGTGTTGTCTCTGCTGACGGGAAAGGCGGCGCGTTGGGGAACAGCGGTGTGGGAGAATCGCGATCCGTGTACCCAGAATTTTGAGGCGCTTTCCACGATGATGAGGAAGGTGTTCGATCGATCTGCTGTGGGAAGAGACGCTGCCAGGAAATTGGCTGATCTTCGTCAGGGTACACGGTCGGTTTCTGATTACGCCATTGACTTTCGTACGCTTGCAGCGGACACGCATTGGAACGAAGAGGCGCAGTGGGATATTTTCCTGCATGGGTTAACCGGCCGCATTCAACGTGAGCTCCAACACGGAGAGATCCCAGCCTCTCTGAATGGTTTGATTGAGGTGGCCATCCGTGTGGATATTCGATTAAGGACTATTTCTGCTTACGACGATGAAGATGGGTCTCAGGCTGGCAGGGAGAAGACGCCCCCGTCGAGAGAGTCTGCGGCCGGTTCATCCTTTTCCGATCCGGAGCCCATGCAGGTGGGTCGAGCTCGGCTTTCCCGGGAGGAGAGGATTCGTCGTCGATCACTGGGTCTTTGCATGTACTGTGGAGAGGCCGGGCACCCCCTCCATCGGTGTCCGGTAAAAGGCAACGCCCGAGAGTAGTGCTGGGGTTACTTTCGGGCGGAATCTCTTCAGCAAAGACCCCATTAACATCTACCCTCCTCCCGGTGAAGCTGCGGTGGCGCAATACACATCTCACCTGTGACGCACTACTGGACTCGGGAGCCGAGGGGAATTTAATCGATCACCACTTTGCACGTAAGCTCCAGGTTCCATTGACAGTTCTCTCCAAACCCATCTCACCCTTCGCACTCAATGGTAGTGAACTATCTGTCATTACACACATCACGGACCCGGTCACCATCTGTATTTCTGGAATCACTCTGAGACTCTGCAATTCTATGTCACCGTTTCCCCTCTGGCTCCCATTGTACTTGGACATCCTTGGCTGCTTAAACATAACCCATCTATCAACTGGAGATTAGGAACTATCACCGGTTGGAGTGAAGCTTGTCATAAGTCTTGTCTTGTTTCTGCTTGTGTATCTGTCTCTGCGTCTGTGTTTCAGGAGGAGACGGTGGACCTAACTAACGTGCCCGTGGAGTACCAGGACCTGAAGGGAGTGTTCAGTAAGTCTCGGGCCGATTCTCTACCTCCTCATCGTCCCTATGACTGTGCCATAGAGTTATTGCCAGGTACGTCTCCGCCTAAGGGCAAGCTTTACTCTCTATCTGTTCCTGAGATGAAGGCCATGGAGAAATACATTTCTGATTCTCTAGCAACCGGGTTCATCCGTCCTTCCTCATCTCCAGCGGGGGCGGGGTTCTTTTTTGTTAGTAAGAAGGATGGATCCTTGCGACCTTGTATTGATTACCGAGGGTTGAATAACATTACGGTAAAGAATACTTATCCTTTGCCGTTAATGTCTTCAGCTTTCGAGAGGTTGCAAGGAGCATCCGTTTTCACAAAATTGGATTTACGCAATGCTTATAATTTGGTTCGCATAAGGGAGGGGGACGAATAAAAAACTGCTTTTAACACCCCTCGTGGCCATTTTGAGTACTGCGTTATGCCTTTCGGTCTATCTAACTCGCCGGCAGTTTTCCAAGCACTCGTTAATGACGTGTTGCGAGACATGGTAGATCAGTTTCTGTATGTTTACCTGGATGACATACGGATTTTTTCTTCGTCTCTCCAGGAACATGTGCAACACGTACGACGAGTGCTTCTTAGGTTGCTAGAGAATGGGCTTTTTGTCAAGGCGGAGAAATGCGAATTTCATGCACAGTCTGTTTCTTTCCTAGGGCACATCATTTCGACTGAGGGCGTCCGTATGGATCCGGAGAAGGTTAAGGCTGTGGTTGATTGGCCATCCCCAGAATCTCGCAAGGCCCTGCAGAGATTTCTGGGGTTCGCCAATTTTTACCGGCGTTTTATTCGCAATTTCAGCCAACTAGCCGCACCTCTGACTGCCTTGACCTCCGCTAGTACTGCGTTCAGGTGGTCGGAGGCAGCCCAGACTGCCTTTGCCAAACTGAAAGGCTGCTTTGTTTCAGCCCTAATTCTTGTGGCCCCTGATCGTAAGCGTCAGTTCATAGTGGAGGTCGACGCGTCAGATGTGGGGGTAGGAGCTGTGTTATCTCAACGCACATCCTCAGACAGAAAGGTGCATCCCTGCGCGTTTTATTCCCATCGTTTATCGCCTGCCGAACGTAATTACGACATTGGTAATCGGGAATTGTTGGCTGTTAAACTAGCACTGGAAGAATGGTGGCATTGGCTTGAGGGGTCGGGTGTGCCTTTCATAGTTTACACTGATCACAAGAATCTCGAGTACATCAAATCTGCTAAACGTTTGAACTCTAGGCAGGCTCGGTGGGCTTTATTTTTCGGTCGTTTCGATTTCACTTTGTCCTACCGTCCAGGTTCTAAAAACACCAAACCTGATGCTTTGTCCCGCATTTTTGAGCGTTCCGATCGTGTCTCATCTCCCGAGCCCATTTTACCGGAGACCATATTCATCTCCGCGCTCTCATGGGAGATCGAATCGAAGGTGATCAAAGCCTTAGAAGGGGTAACGCCCCCGGCCCGTTGCCCACCGAACCGGTTATTTGTGCCAGAGGGACTGAGATCAGAGGTACTTAAATGGAGCCATAATTCCAGTATAGCTTGCCATCCAGGGGTCAGTCGAACCAAGTTTTTGGTTAAGCAACGATTTTGGTGGCCAGGGATGGCTCGTGACACACACGATTTTGTATTGGCTTGTTCGGTTTGTGCTGTGGGTAAGGCATCTAATCGTCCTCCTGACGGGTTACTTAGACCGCTGCCAGTCCCTTCGAGACCCTGGTCCCATATTTCGCTCGATTTCATTACCGCCCTCCCAGGGTAATACGGTGATTTTAACCGTAGTGGACCGGTTCTCGAAGGCGGCTCATTTTATTCCCTTGCCCAAATTGCCTTCAGCCAAGGAGACAGCGGTCGCTATCGTTGACCACGTATTCCGGTTACATGGCCTTCCGACAGACGTGGTCTCCGATAGGGGTCCCCAATTTATATCTAAATTTTGGCGTGAGTTTTGCAAGTTGCTAGGGGCTACGGTTAGTCTGTCTTCGGGGTTTCATCCTCAAACCAATGGTCAAACCGAGCGAGCCAATCAGGATGTGGAAAGAGTGTTGCGATGTTTGGTCTCCAAAAATCCTTCCTCCTGGAGCCAACAACTCTCTATGGTGGAGTACACGCACAATTCATTACCAGTGTCAGCTACGGGCCTGTCTCCGTTTAAGTGTAGTTTAGGTTACCAACCACCATTATTTCCCAGTCTGGAATCCGAGGTCGCGGTCCCCTCCGCACACGCTTTCGTCCAGAGGTGTCGTCGCACTTGGAGTAGGGCACGTGAGGTCATACTCCAGGTGAGACAGCGCACCAAGGCCAAGGCCGATCGCCACCGGTCGAAGCCTCCCGTTTACGTCGTGGGTCAAAAAGTGTGGCTTTCTACTCAGAATATTCCGATGCGTTCCGTCTCGAATAAGTTGACTCCCAAATTTATAGGCCCATTTTCTGTTGCTAAAATCATTAATCCAGTAACAGTTCGCCTTAATCTCCCTCCTGTGTACAGACGAATTCATCCGGTTTTCCACATTTCTAAAATTAAACCCGTGTTTAAATCTCGTCTTAATCCGCCTGTCCCGGTTCCCCCCCCCCGCCTCGTATCGCAGATGGGGAACCAACCTATTCGATCAATCGTATTCTGGACTCTAGACGGAGGGGATGCGGATTTCAGTACTTGGTGGATTGGGAAGGTTACGGTCCGGAGGAGAGAAGTTGGGTTCCGGCTCGGGACATATTGGATCACTCCCTTATTGATGATTTCCATCGCAGGTCTAGGAGCCCGGGAACGTCAGGTGACGTTCGTGGGGGAGGGGGTACTGTCACGGTAGGATAAGTGTTTGTCTGTATGACTGAACTGTGTGTGTGTGTGCGTGTCTGATCGCTAATGATCTGAGTGAGTGCAGGTGTGCGTGATTGCTTTGCTCCAGCTGGTGGTAGTTACACATACGGCATATATACTCACCCATTCTCTCTTCTCACTGCCAGATGATTACGCTACATGTCTCACCAGTGTTCTCGTGTTCGTGTGTTCCTGTGATCTCGTCTTCGTGTGGAGTTTTGCCCGTTTGTGTATCCGGTTTCACCCGTCAACAAAACTTCATCCACGCTCACCAGGAATTGTCACCGCAGCCTTTGTCTGTCCAACCATTTCAGCATTATCATCTGTGTCATCTGTTTAAATAAACCTTTGTTCATCTCACCTTGCATTTGCTTCCTGTTATTCTCCTCCAGTCATAACAGCTGATGCCAATCTACATAAGAGAAAAACTGAGGTCTTCTGCTTACAATTGACTTGTTCAATATAAAAGTAAGATTTAGTTTAATCCACTAAACACAGTTGTGATTTTCCTGTGATATACTGAGCAGCATTTGCTTCCTGTAACAATAAAAACCTGTCAGACAATACTTTCACTTTCACTATAACCACTGTGACAAAAACACGGAAGTTAGCGAGACATGTAAATGCAAAAATAAATAAATGTGAAAATATATGCATAAATGAAAACATGTAATGTGTTACACAAATGTGTAAAACTTTAGAAATACAAAAATCAGGTAATAATAGTATAAATACTCCTTTATTGGTAACACTTTACTTGAAGAGGTGTACGTAAGACTTGACACCTTGACATGACACCTTTATAATGACATGGCATGCATAAACACGTAGGAGATTTTATGCACATTTATGACAACTGTCATTAAGTGTAATTTGCTCAAATATGTCATTTTAATGCAAAGATGACATTGTTTAATATGTCTTTGTTAAGATAACCTGACATAAACCAATCCATAATAACTTGTTTTACATCTGTCATAAACATGACATAGCAGATTCCTTATCAAAGGAATAAAGAAACTACCTAGCTTTAGGGTTAACATTACATTAAACTGACACATGGTTGGTTTTGACATTGACTTCCCTGAAGTCATTATAATTGTGTCATGAATGTTTTTCTGACACCAGTGATACAAATTGAATTTGTCAATAATGTCAATAAGTGTAAATACTTCATGAATATTCTTCATTTCATTTTTTTTTTAAGTTTCCTCCAAGTGTTTGAGAAATAAAATCAATCATCCAATAATAATAATACATTATTATTATTATTATTATTATTAAAATAGATACAAATATATTTTATTGTATTTTGAGACTCATTCACCTAAAATTAAATGAAAACAGAACAATGATGGGTTAAGCCATGCAGGGCTTGGTCCATATCGCTGCAAAACAGTTAATTACATTAAATTAATTAAATGTATTTTAAGCTTTTTCTTCTATGTCAGGAAATTTCGGAACCCTCTGTGTGAGGAAGAACAAGTTCTGTTAGTTGTCAGTTTTTTATGTATTGTGCACATACATAAAGTTATAGTAAGTGTAATTTTTTGACATGTTTGTTGTATTTTGTTATGGTATTTAAAATAATTTGACGTAGTATTAACACTTAATGACATTTTAATGACAAGTTAAATTTGTACAACTACAGTTGAGGTAAAGAAAAAAATAAAACAATTTGAAAGAAGATTAACATTTAATGACCCATCCACTGCAAATCATGAACATATGTATGCATACAAAGCAACTATCACTGCAACACCAAACACTTTAATCATTTTCTGCCAGCTGTGGGAATCGAATCAACAACCTCTGGGTTACAAACAAGTCTGATTCTCTTACAACTAGGCCACAATGCTTGGACATCACAAACCTGTGAATCTCTGCCACTTTTACCTCCAATCTGTGTGAGCTTTCTAGAACCTTTATTTAGGCTTTTTGATGCCATCACCATGTTGTCTTGACATTTTATAAGATATATACATTACACACCATGTATAGGGCTGTATGAAATGCTGTGTAGAAAGTGTAGTGTACTAAATTTGTTCCTATGATCATTACTATAATATTTCTTAGAAATTATATGTAAGAAGGTTGACGTTCTACAGTACCATTGTAAAAAAATGGCTGTAATTATGCAGCTGGTTGCCAGTAACTTACTGTAGAAGATAAAAACTGAAAATGTTTCATGTTCATTTAACTTTGAACAAACTTTTGCCAGTAAATAACATACATGTAAAATCTACAGTAAGTTACTGGCAGCTAGTTGCCAGTAATACCCAGTAATAATGTAATTTATACAGACATTTTTACAGTGTACTCTTGGGCCAACGCTTTCCAGACACATGTGTGCTGTCCTGCTATGACAGCATGAGTGTATATTACGGTTTACCATGGCAACAGCATGTGACAAAGAGATCTAAATCCTTTTTACTACTAAAACTGAAAGTGTTACTGCAAGTGTACAGCAACTACGAGCATATATTTTAAAGAAAAGAGTTGTTTTTGTAAATTGCTACTCTAGTAAATGCGTACATTTAATTTTTCATCACAGTTAAAATATCCGAAGTAAATAAACTGAGGACTGTACGTTATTATATTCATTTACATGCATTTGCAATCCCATGGACAAAAAGATGACAGCAGCTCAGCTAAAAATGAAATTAAGCATAATACTTTGTCATATAAGGCTACGAACTTTACAAATGTTTGTCATGAATAAAAGAAAAATTCACTAAGCCGGGATTCGAACTCCAATCGCCGACAGTACATCTGCCCTAACCACTGCACACAGAACTACCCACTAGACCAGAGATAATGACGAGTGGACAAATAAGAAATGTCAAGACAACTGTTTAGATATAAGAGCACCACAAAGACTGATATTAGTCATATAAGGATATTTAGATATCTAAAATCACTGCAAAAAATAATAATTTCGCTCACATAAATGTAAGTGGATATGACAAAAAAAACACTCGGGGTCTCAAAATCCTCTCGTGACATAAATCTAACTTTCTACAAATGAATGCAACATCATCATCTACAGGATTAAGTACTTGACATTTTATTCACTAAGACGATATATGCACCTAAGTATATCATATTAGCTTTACAAGTCGTTTCAATTTACTGTTTTAATTTTTTAGTTGAAAGTTTAGTGTAATATATAAAAATATAAAGTAGTAAGTTAAAATGGTTTGCACTGGCAATTTAATTATAACTTAAAGACAGCTAAAAACATATTTTACAGTGTACATAATACAAATGTGCGCAATGAATCAATGTACTAAAGCAACTAACAAGATTAAACACCGCTACTCCTTTAAAAAAGGGGAGGAGACCACAAGAAACTCAGAGTTTGCTCCTGACCAGGTTAGGTTCACAGAGTAAGTTACCCCGGAAACAGACTCTGAGTATAAGTTACCTCTCCTTCAGAAACAGGCTTGACTTACCCTGCTGTCTTAGGTTTAACCTACCTCCCTTTTTGAAACAGAAAACTCAGAGTTTCCCTTATTTCAGGGTTAACAAACTCAGAGTTTTCACTTAACCACCTTTCTGAAATGGGCCCCTGGAGCAACACAATACGGTAAACATAAAGGGCTCTATCTTACACCCGGCGAAATGCAGCGCAATGCGCGACGCAAGTGTCTTTCGCTAGTTTCCACCCTAATTTTCACGTTTAGCGTCGCGTTGTTTAAATAGCAAATGCATTTGTGCCCCCATTTGCGCCCATGGGCGTTCTGGTCTGGAAATGAGGTGTGTTCAGGCGCATTGTTGGCGCGTTGCTATTTTGAGGCAACTAAAATAGACTACGCTATTGACCAACAAAAACCTAGTCTAAAGTCAATGGCGCAATATGTTTTTTGTTATTTAAAGAGCGCATTAGTAATATGCGCCTATAAACGGGACGACAACGCGGGTTTGCTTATCACAAAGTACATGAATGCGCAGCAGCACAAAAAATGCTTTTTTATATGAAATATTAAAGGATTGAATGTAAAAGATTATTATTGAGTCTCTTAGACATAAATGAGGACTAATTATGAGATGTTAGAAGGCGCAAAGGGCTGCTTCACCTGCAGCCTGGTAAGTAAATAAATGCTTTGCTTTGAACAAATACTTCTGTTTTTAAATGTTTTTTTAATGCTTTGTATATGATGACTCTGTACCTGTGGATATGGTGAGATGAAAAACATTTTTAAGTAATGCTTAAAAAAACTCTTAGCTAAAAAAACGCTGTCCAAAGTGCTGAAACGTGAGGAGAGCCGTTTGTAAATTCTTTATCTCCTGTTTGTTACAAATAAAGTATTTTTAGAGTACAAACCTTATCTTACATACTTGTAAATTATTTTTTGATGATATTGGATAGCCATACATTTTTAAAGCAATTACAAGCCTGCTTTTTACTTCCATGACTAAAAGAAAACGGGTTTTAAAGGTTTTAATAAAAAAATAATTTCAATTCAAGTGAAAAACAACACAATTATTTAACATTAATCTTAAACTGGGGATCTTCTTCCTCCGCTTAGTTTTTCAGTTTACAAAGTCCGTCATCTAAATAGGGATTAAACATAGTGCTAGCGCAACTTGCTTTTAAAGGGATGAGAGCTGAGACTCTCATTGGTTTATTGCACGTTACACCCAAAATACTCCCATTACAATAGGACCAACCCTTTTCGACCATGCGCTCGGCGCACAAACCATTTTTTCCGTCGTTAAATTAGCAAATGTGGATTCGGACATGCCCATTTAGACGTTGCGCTGTGCACTTAGACAATGCGCTTAGATCGTTAAAATAGGGCCCATACACTCTGACAATAAACAATACCAGACAACGACAGGGGAAAACAGAGGAAATAGTGGAGCTGATAAGGGTAATCGATGATGATAAACAACGAGGAGCAGTTGTGGGAGATGGAGAGTGATTTTGGGAACTGAGAGTGAAAGATGACAGGGAAAACCAAGCAGGCAGATAGACTGGGATTCTGAAAATATGACTATAAATAATTGACAACTGGCAGAAATCTACTTAACAAAGATGAGCAGGATTTAATTTACAAATGTGTCTGCTTCGCAACTTTTAAAAATCCTATGTCAAAACAGACAAAAATGAAATGCCTCTAGTGGACATTATATGGAAAGATGCAGTGATATATACCTGCAGCAACAGGCAGAGGTACGTTTGGTGAGTGAGCCTGGGTCGGAATAGAGAGTTGTTTGATGATAAACCCAAGATTAAAATTATCAACTAAAGGCTTAAGACTATTCCCAGACTAAAATGCATGTTTGAGCGGTCTTAAATTAAAATAACTTCATTTTATTAAGGTTTAATCCTAGCTTAATCTAAACCTTGTCTGTGAAACCGGACCATGAAGATACTGTTTAGGGCACGAAAACTTACAAAATATACAGTTAGGTGTTGTTTTAAGCTGACAACCCTCTGTTTGCATCTTTAGATAACATTAATAACATTTCAGGGGAAAAGTCTCTTGATTTAAATCATTTACTGGGGAAGTTCTTTTTGTTATATGCTTTAGTTATTTTGTTTATCCTATATCTACAGAGCCTGGTCAAATGTATGTAAATTAGCTCATACTAATTAGTTAATGCCTAATTTGCATATTAAAGAGCCACACAGATCCAAAATCAAACCTGACCTGGGCTGCGTTCCCCGAAACCTTCTTGGCTCTGCGTCGCTCTTAAGTTGTACCTTAAGCTGCACCTTATCGTTAATACGTGTTTCCCGAAATGTTCTTAGTTATGTATCACTTCTGTAAGTCGTTCGTTCGGAAGGTTGGTCTGGAGCACCCTTAGCTTTACCTTATCCCATTTGACTCCGCTAGGGGCCATGACTGTGATAAAAGCTTATGTAGATTGCAGTCTATATAACTAAATATCTGTAAAAAAAAGTTGAAGTACACTCCGTGTTAAATTAGGCATTTTTTTTAATTTACTGAATAAAATATTCACTTCAATCGATATCAACCTATTCAGCACCATCGCCATGGACAGCACCTGGTAACGTCGTACGTAAGAAGGAATACCTTAAGAAACCTGCTAAGGTACAGTTCGGGAAACACGCCTAGAAAAGGTAAACCTGTAGTTAAGGTTAAACTTAAGAGTCTTCGTAGCGCGCTAAGAAAGAACGTTATCGGGAAACGCAGCCCTGTATTGCAGTGTGTCATGTAGCTGTCCATCAATATAAACAATGTGCAAAGTAGTTGAACCAAAAAGTGCATAATTAATAAAGTTATTGGCTTCTAAAGTAGGGCTGGGTATCAATTCAGATGTTCCAGATCGATTCAATTTCGATTCTCAAGCTGTCAAATCTATTCGATTTCGATTCTTGATTCATTTTTCGATTCTGGTTCTTGGGTAGGTTTTATACTCGCTTCTCAATTCAACTCAATGAATATAGATTTAATACAAATGCTATATTAATAGAAAAAACAGTGAACAGCAGTTTACAAGTGGGTAATTAATAAAAAAATTAAAAGCCACAACAATAACGTTGTCGAACACTAACTCACTTGCGAAATCTAAAATGCTTCGATACCTCTGACTTTTTATGTGAAGCTGGCATCTATTTTGATAAAGCACCTGAAACCGCCATTTTAAGCACTGAATGAATGAATGACAGGCTCACCTCTCGCTCCTTGGTAACATCACGCAGACAAAAAAGAGGGTGACATCTAGTGAAGAAGACTATTAATTAGATTAAAGTTAATTTTACGTTCAATGTTTGCGAAAATAAATATGAAAGAAAAAAATCGATTCTGCTCTTTGAGAATCGATTTTTAATCGACCACGTTTGGAAAAACTATTAATCGAAAAATCTATTTTTTTTGCCCGGGCCTAAGGGAGTCGACTCTGAATCGTTAAAATGAATCGTCATATGGATTGAATCTCCTGCCTGACTTTATCCACGTAATACCAAACACTTTGCATAATCTCCGCCTACAGCCTTGCCCGCGGGAGAAACTAAAACTATGACCTGCCGACAGCTAGTTAGTGTGTAAACATCATATCACACTGTGTTTTCAGTTTGTGTTGTTTTCACTACCAAAGGATGAAGATATATGAAGAATCAGTGGTTTAAAATTACTTTTCCACGAAGGGATATACAAAATGTTTGGCAATGAAAGATGGTTCAGTACCCACTTTATATGGAACAACATGCGTCTTCTAACCACAACCTGTATGATTTTAGCTACATACTTGCTTAAATGAGTGTAAAAATGTTAATGTCTGTCATAATTTTTATAACCTGGACTAATGATGAATGATGTGTATTGATGTTGTTTTTTAAACTCTTAATATACTGTCAGAGAGTCACGTTAACAAGCAGCTAACGCATGCTCACTAAAGGTTTTGCTATGATCCGGTTAGCTTAAATGAGTGTAAAATGTTAGTTTCTATCGTCATTTTTATTGCTTGGATTAATGATGAATGATATTTATTGATGTCGATAATGTCTTCTTCAATAAATCATGTTAGCACTAGGTCAATACATGTTGCACTATTGTTGGTCTGTGCCACTGATCAGTTGACCAATCAGAGCAGAGTAGGCTATTGAATGGTGGGGTTTAGGCAGACTGAGTCGTTGAACGGCTTCACACAAATCCTTTGGGGATCTCTGAGAAATGGTGTAATTTTAAATTTATATTATGAGAAAATTACAGTGTTTTTTGACCTTGCATGCATTTAAACCTGTTGTCCGGTCCTTATAAACAGTGATAGGATGCTTAAAATTGGCATCTTACTGACTCTTTAATGTGAAGACTGTGATGACTTTATGAATTTTATTGTGTCTAGCTGTTGTGTCTTTACTAAGTAGCTTATAATACATTGGCCTGTATGGTCATGATATATTGCCTCGGCTAAACTAGGTAACTTAACTGATAAACTAGCACATTAAATGGTAGCTCATGAGTCATGCATGTTAACAAGTTAACTATGTTTGCCTTTTGTGTTTTGGCTAATTAACTGTAAAGTCGAGGTACTGGTAGTTTCGTCTTTTGTTCATCACCACTCACATCATCGAAAAACCCCATTGGAAAGTAAGGACTTTTATTCTGCCTGACTGTGTTGTGCTGATCGATGTGAGCTACTCTGATGCATGTGGTGCAAGAAGATGCAGAGGGAGAGAGACTTCAGAACTCAACAAAGTCTTAACATTTTCTGACTCGACTTTATATTTAGATGTTTAATTTATGTGATCCACTGAAGCAGTACAATGTAGCCTAAAAATAATGGCTCCAGAAAAGGACAACAATCATATACACACTGTCATTGAAAATTAACAATTGTGAAAAGCGCTATATAAATAAAATTTAATTGGAAAATTTAACCTTTAATTGAAAGGACTATGTCATGATTGCTGGGGGATCGATGGCTGTGTGTGGGGTATGTGTGTGTTTGTTTACCTGTGGCGACGGTTCCTCGTGTGTTCACTAACTACGCCCACTCGTTTTGGTTATTGTTCACTGGTGGTGTCTCTTTACCTTTTCCTTTATATTGCACGTCGACCTGTCTCTCGTTGTGCGCTCATTTGTTTGGTCACAGTCTAGCTGCTCTGCCTTGTCTTGTTGGACGCTTTTTGTTTTCTCCTCCAGTTACCCCAGGTTTGGATTACGGCATCCGGAGGCTCGTCTTCGCCCGGACCTACTCACTTGTGGATTTCTGGAACTCTATTAACTTTGTTTGTGTTTCGGATCGGCTGGTTTGCTTCGCTTTTAGGCGGTACACCAGTTGTCTCTGTTTCCCATCGGTTTGCATCATCACCCGTGAGTGGATTATACTATTTCACCATTGTGGATTACATGAACTCTATTGACTCTGATTGTTTCTCGGAACAGCTGGTTCACTTCGTTATTAGGCGGTACACCAGTTACTTCCGGGTGGCCTCGTCTACATCAGTTTCCACAGTGGATTATTCCGTCAGAGAACTTTGGGACTACCATCTTCCATCTCCGCCTTTCATCCGCCTTCAGTGAGGCGTGATTCATTCCCCTGTGGCGTGTGGTGATCGTGCTGGTGTTCTCGACGGAGAGCGTGGGTGGCTCTCTCTCTTCAGATCTGAACTGGACTATCCTGTAGTGCCGACTCACTCTCTCCTACTGTTGGGCTTGCTTCATTCCCACTGTAGTGACTACATCCAGAGTGAGTCGAGGGTGATTGCCGTGTGTGGATCTAACTATTGACTTTGCACTCCAACTCTCATTTTCTCAATAACTCTGTTTAACTTGCATTTGACTCAGAACGTTATTGTGACAGATGAGCACGCCACCTATGGAGTTTGGAGAGTTTGGAGGTGCAGACCACCCTTCACCAGCAGGGGGCGGTCATTGAACAACACTCTTCATTATTGACTGCTGCGGCCAGAGACTTCAACATTCTGTCTGAGCAACTTAAGGAGCTGAATAAACGGTTGGACCAAGTTGCTCCTCTCAGTGAACCTTCAGCTACATCCGGAGGAGCTGCTTCGACTGAACGGGAGCCACACACGGCAACACCTTCTACCTACAACGGTGATCCCAACACCTGCCGATCCTTTTTGCAACAGTGCTCTCTCGTCTTTGCGCTCCAACCCCGTCGCTTTTCTTCATCCACTTCCAAGGTGGCCTATGTTCTGACGTTACTCACTGGAAGAGCGAGAGACTGGGGTATGGCTGCCTGGGGGGCTAAGGCTTCATTTACTTTATCATTTGAGGCTCTAGAGGAGGAAATGTTGAAATTATTTGATCGTTCACTCAAGGGAGACATGGCGGCGGCTGAATTGGTGAGATTACGGCAAGGTAATGACTCTGTTACTGGCTTTGCCATCAGATTTAAGACACTCGCTATTTGCTGCAACTGGAACGATGCTGCGTTAAGAGCTCAATTTCTCGAGGGTCTCACACTGGCGATTCAAGACGAGATTGCACTCAGGGAGCCACCCACGTCACTGGAGGCTGCCATCGATCTGGCTCTGAGGGTTGAATCTCGCCATCGGCAGAGAGATCTGCGGTGATCATTTCGCCATCTGATGTCTGAACCAGGGGAGTCCGCTTCGGATATGAAAACCCGAGGAGCCCATGCAGCTGGGCAAGTTTCGTATCTCTGCTGGTGAGAGAAATCGTCGTCTGTCTAATGGACTCTGTCTGTATTGTGGCAGGCCGGGGCACATGGCGGCTACATGTCCGGTAAAAGGGTTCCGCCCGCCGATGAACTTGGGAGTCTCGGTGGGCGCATCGTCATTTAAATCTCCCGTAAGCAGTACCATTCTTCCTGTCATTATTAATTCTTGTCATTCACAGGCGTTGCTGGATTCCGGTGCGGAGGCGTGTCTTTTGGATGCTGGGTTGGCCAAGTCCTGGGGTATTCCATTTATCCCTCTTTCTTCTCCTTTGTCGGTCTGGACTTTGAAGGGTCAGCATATGGCTGTGATCACACACCGCACACCCCCTGTGAGTTTGTTTGTTTCTGGCAATCATCGTGAGGAAATTGAATTCTACATCTTAGAAGATTCACAATCACCAGTCATTTTAGGTCATGACTGGTTATCTAAACATAATCCTCACGTTGATTGGCAGAACAATGTTGTGTTATCTTGGAAGTCTTCGTGTTATGTTTCATGTCTTGGTCCTGCTCCTTCTCCTGTCTCTTGTCCTGTTTCGCAGGTTCCAGCTGTCGATCTCTCAGGGGTCCCGGCGGAGTACTCGGATCTGCATCAGGTTTTCAGTAAATCCCGGGCCACTTCTCTGCCTCCTCATCGGTCGTATGATTGTGAAATCAAACTCCTTCCCAACACTTCTCCGCCTAAGGGTCGTATTTTTTCCCTATCTAAACCAGAAAGAGAGGCTATGGATAAATACATTAATGACGCTCTAAAAGCCGGTCTCATTCCCCGCTCCTCGTCTCCAGCCGGTGCTGGATTTTTCTTTGTTAAGAAGAAAGACGGGTCTCTTCTAGGGGTGTCCTCGACTAAGGATTTACATATTCGAATCAGAATTGTCGAATCTTTCCATAGTCGACCGATAGTCGAATCATATCTATGTTTGTCTGCATGGGTTGGAAGGGGCCCAGACCAGGTACAAATTGGTAACTTTTATTTTCTTTCACAAGCAGCACACATAAACAACTTTCTGTTAAAGTGACCAAAACTGTCTTTCAAGTGATGAACGAAGACAAAACTGACGATGCATTTATATATTTATTTTTTTTTAAGGTAAAATATATAAGGCAACATTTGTTTATTTATTCCTCATAACATTTTAAAGCCACCATCTACAGAACATCACACAAAAATGCATTTTGATAACTAAACCTAAAAAAAAATAAAAAATAAACAAGGTGGAAACCTCGGCTACAATTAAGTGTTTTTATTTAATTTGGAGATATAGCGCGTCAAAGCAGTCATGACCAAAAAAAACCCGACAAATGAGAAATAACAAATAATTTGTGATCGTTTCTGTAAATGATAAAAACTAATTTACAATTCATTAAACGTTAATTTATAACATAAAAAACACTGAAATTAATGATTTTATATACACTATGCGTTATTATTTAGCACAGAAATACCTTCTTGCTTGCTCTGACTTCGATCATCTCTGTATTCACTTTAGATACAGAAAGACCGGATGATATTATTTATTTCAGGAATCTCTTTGCTATCATTTAAAAGGGAACACCAACCATAATATTAAATCACAAGAAAGACATTCGTGTCAGGCAGAAATTGGTTCGGTGCACTGCAGATACTTTCCGTTTCATCACCAAAATTTTAAAAAACGGCTTACCTGTTTTGTAGTTTAACTTTTGACAAGATAACCAAAATGTATGATAAATACATTTTAAAAACTTATACCCGTCAAAAAACATCCGTTTTTTAATGTTTAGTTTGATGAACTCCTAAATATGAGACGCAGAACACCTAGCCCGTTCGGCTAAATTACATGCGCAAGCATGGCCAGCACGCACTAGCGCAACATTAATACAACGAAAAGCTATCCAAAATTTACAGACTTAAATTAGATCAGAATTTACGTTTATAATAGATACATTTTTTTAATAAAATAAGGTCAGAAGTAACAAAGTGCAGAACAAATATGCAAAATGCCTCAAGTGCACAGAAACAAAACACAAGCCAAATAGTTAAATCAGACAACCCAGAGTGATTTATAAATAAAATAAAATAAATATTAAAAGAATAGAAAAGTATAGCCGTAATATAATTGCCAGCTTTGTCTTTTAAATCTAGAAACAAAGAGGCAATGGTTTATTAACGAAGAAACCTCCGTGTAGCCCGGTCACAGGGGCTGGATTTATTAACGCATTTTAACAATATTTATTGAAAGCTGTTACTTCACATATTATTTGCAGCATTATCATAATATGCTGTATATTAATATATTGTGAGAAAGCTGTTATATGTGAAATCAGATAATGTGTGCACCCATATACGGCCAAAATTGAATGATCCTCATTTCATAACACATCTGCGACGATTCGACTGTGAGATTGGTAGTCGAATCAGGCTTCTCCTATCGATGCATCGAATCTTCGACTATTCGGGGTCACCCCTAGTCTCTTCATTCATGCATTGATTATCGAGGGCTGAATGACATTACTGTTAAGAATAAGTACCCCTTGCCATTAATGTCATCAGCATTCGAGTTGTTACAGGGAGCATGCGTATTCACCAAGCTAGATCTGCACAATACTTATCACTTGGTACGTATTAGATAGGGCGATGAATGGAAGACAGCCTTTAATACACCCTCGGGACACTGGGAATATTCCGTTCTGCCGTTCGGTCTTTGTAACGCTCCGGCTGTCTTTCAGACCATGGTCAATGAAGTGCTGGGTGACATGATTAACAGATTTGTCTTTGTGTATCTCGATGACATTCTCATCTTTTCTTCCTCCATGCAGATACACACTCAGCATGTTCGCATGGTTTTACAATGGCTATTAGAGAATCAACTTTTCGTTAAGGCGGAGAAGTGTGAGTTCCACAGGAAGTCGGTTTCGTTTCTGGGTTTTGTTATTGCAGGAGAGAGATTCGTCCCGATCCCGCTAAAGTTAAGACGGTTGCCGATTGGCCAGTACCCGACACTCGGAAAGAGCTTCAGCGATTTCTGGGGTTCGCCAACTTTTACCGGCGTTTCATCAGAAATTTTGGTCAGATCGCTAAACCTCTTACCGCTCTCACTTCACCTAGCGTATGGAATATTTCCGTTGGAATAGAGAGGCTCAGGAGGCCTTTGATGTGTTAAAGTCTCAGTTCATCTCTGCGCCTGTCCTCTCTATTCCCGATCCGGCTAAACAATTTATAGTGGAAGTGAATGCATCTGATGTCTGGGTAGGCGCCGTTTTATCTCAGCGATCGTCTATTGATGGGAAAGTACATTTGTGTGCTTTTTTCTCTCACCGGTTAAACCCAGCGGAACGAAATTACGACATAGGAAATCGGGAGCTGTTGGCAGTTAGACTCGCTTTGGGTGAATGGCGTCACTGGTTGGAGGGAACCTCGGAGCCCTTTCTGGTCTGGACGGATCACAAAAATCTTGAATATATTCGTTCGGCCAGAAGACTAACATCTAGGCAGGCTCGTTGGGCACTTTTCTTTGATCGTTTTAACTTCACTCTCTCGTACCGGCCTGGCTCGAAGAATACGAAGCCTGACGCTCTCTCCCGTCTGTTCGAGAAGTCTGATTCAGAGCGGACTGAGACCATTCTCCCGGAGGGGAGAGTGGTCGGCGCCCTTGTATGGGGAATCGAACAGCGGGTAAGAGAGGCCAGCCGGGAGGGGGAAGTTCCGGAGGGGTGTCCAGCGGGTCGCCTATGGGTTCCTGAGCGGTTACGTTCCGATGTCATCCGGTGGGGTCACGAGTCCAAATTTGTCGGCCATCCAGGTATTCGGAGAACGCTGGCTGCCGTCCGTCAGCGTTTTTGGTGGTCTTCTATGACCACGGACGTCAGACAGTTTGTATTAGCCTGTTCGCTTTGTGCTCATAATAAAGCATCTAATTTACCACCCGCTGGTCTGCTTAAATCTTTGCCCGTGCCCTCCCGCCCCTGTTCTCATATTGCCCTTGATTTTGTCACCGGCTTACCGGCATCTAATGGTAACACTGTTATTCTAACTGTGGTGGATCGCTTTTCTAAGGTGGTTCATTTTATTCCCCTACCCAAGCTTCCTTCTGCCTAAGAGATGGCTCAGGTTTTGATTAATCAGGTCTTTCGGTTACATGGTATTCCGACTGATGTAGTGTCAGATAGGGGTCCTCAGTTCATCTCTCGTTTTTGGCAGGAGTTTTGTAGACAGATTGGTGCTACGGCCAGCTTGTCTTCTGATTATCACCCGCAGACCAATGGGCAATGTTAACAGGATAATCAGGATCTCGGTCGAACGCTTTGCTGTCTGTCGTCACAATATCCGAATTCCTGGTGCGATCAGCTTCTGTGGGTTGAGTATTTTCATAATTCTCTTCCCATTACGTCTACTAATTTGTCCCCGTTTGAACTTTCCATTGGTTATCAACCTCCCCTGTTTCCATCACAGGAGCCCGAGGCAGCGGTTCTGTCTGCGTTAGCTTTCGTGCGCAGGTGCACACGCACTTGGAGGAGAGCTAAGACTCTTTTACTATCTAATTCCAGACGAACCAAAGCTGTGGCTGACCTTTCTACCAAGGATCTGTCTCTCCATGAGCCTTCTCGTGAGCTGGCTCCGCGATTCATTGGGCCATACAACATCTCTAAGGTCATTAATATGGAGAGCCAATTCTGCCATATTCATAAATAAATAAATACATAAATAAATATACAAGGAAATGTAAAAAAAACAAAAATACAGAAATAAATAAATAAATATATATACATGGAAATGTAAAAAAGCAAAAATAAATGAGTATTTATACCTGTATTTCTTTATTTATGTATAATTGTATTTTTTCACACTATTATTTATTTATTTATTCATTTATTTATACATTTATTTATTTTTACTTTTATTTATTTTCACATTTATTTATGTATAAATGTATTTATGTCTACACGTATTTATTTATACATTTAAATATTTCTGTATATATATGTTTCCACATTTATTTATTTGTGCATTTGTTTGTTTCTTATTTTCTTCGTCTGTGTGCTGGTGTGGGGGGCGTGTTTTGCCTCGGACTTAGCAATCGATCTCTGAGTGCCAGTGCTGAAGCTTTGAGGCCACAGTGACACCTAGTGGTGTGACAAAGCGAATGAAGTTGCACATGGAGTGAATGACTTGGAGATGTGCAATATCCAAAACCTTATTTCAAGTTTTAAATCATTTTGTGTCACCATGACTGTGTATATATAGGGTCACTATACATAGCATACGCACTGTACCCAGGACATGGCCGTAAATCGCCATCCGGTCATGATTTCTAAAATGTCTTGGCACACATCATTATCAAAATGCAGGTTATCAACAGATCTGATGACAGACCCTTGGAAGTGGACACTTTAATATGGAAACGCGTGAAATTATGCACTATTAATAACATTTAATGCCCTGGACGGGGGCTGATCAGAGTTTGAGGCTCGCCCACCAGCAGCACAGAACGCGGAGAGAAACCAGCACACGCAAGAATATTGATCAATGCCTCGTTTGAAACGCGGCTGCAAACACTTTACATTGGCGTTTGCTAATTTTGCAATGCACAACATGTGACAATTTGAATGCTTAATGCGCCTCTTAATCACAAGTCATCAAGTGGAATCAGCTGAGCGGGATTAAATCTAACAAAGGGTGATCGTGCAAACACAGCAGACACGCATAACGCCATGCAGGTGATCCAAATCATGGCGAGGTGACGCGTGACTGAGCTGCTAAGAAAAGCAGACGATAGACTGAAAATAAAGTAATGATTATTATAAGATCCCATGGTACTGTTGCTGCGCAGAAGCATCATGTCCTTTCAAACCCTCGTCAGATTTTGAGTTCACTGATTTTTTTTAATGAAACGTCCAAAAGACAACGTTGACAGCAACAGAAACAAACCTTTCTATCTATATTTCTCCATATAAATAGATTTTTAAACTTTATATGCTTCACAATATATAGCTTATGTCAAGACATAAGCCTACAGAAAGCTGTCTCGTGGCATATAATATAATGCATAGCCTATTTTTACAAGGCTACTGCATAGGAAATTGCCCTTCAACCCTGCTGAAAAAAGCAATAAAACCATTACAGAAATTCCTAATGGTTTCCATTAAAATACCCACCATTAGTTTTTACCATAAAAACCATCACAAAATTCCTTTTTGTAGTGTGTTTTGGGACATATTCCAGGATTTAATGGCCCCACCAATAGAACCCAACACATACCAGTACAGACAGACAGAGACCCATAGAGACTTTAATAGTTTCCAATACAACCAATCAAATTTCCATTAAAACCAATAAATCCAATAGAATTTCTGGGATGGTGTATGTTGCTTTTTTAGCAGGGAGTGCAATTATAGCATATAAAAACATGAGATTAATGCTTTAATTATAATATCATTTAAAAAATAGAAATGATGGAATCACTGAAATTATATGTTTAATATCAAACTAAAATAGCCACAAGGTGGCGGTAAGTCGCTGTCTCAATGAGTAAGTTCGATCAATTCACCCGATTCATTTGAATTCTGATTCATTCAATAACACCACGTGTTGGAGGCTGCATTGGCGATTGTTATATGTTATTGTCAAAAATGATATTATCTGGAAATAACATATTCTTCCAAAACAAAGTCACTGCAACCAATTTCACCAAATATGGCACATAGAAAATTTCGTGTATAATTAAAACCTCTCATAAAATGTCCACAACACAATTCTAGATTTTTTAATACTATTTGAAGCATTGAGATCTCTAGACAACAGCAATAACCTTCTTTTTTCATTTATTATTCTGTGCAAATGTGCATGAATGCAACACCCACAATAGTCAAAATATTAAATTTTCAAATGAACATAATATGACCAAACATTATATATTTTTTAAATTGTGCACAGTTAATGACTGTATTTTTGCTGTAGATAAACAACGGGTGAACACTTTTTACTGTGAAAAGTGTCTTGTATTGTTGCAATTTCATCTCAAATTTAAGGCAGCAAAGAATGTTTTACATTGTTAGTTAATGTATACATATAAAAGTCTGACTACATGTTTGGAACATTAAATACAAAGAGCTAAGACTAATAGTGGCAGTATTTTTTGGTAAATATTTTATTTATTTTTGTAAACCTCTTTGGTGTTGCTTTAATTGAGAAAAGCAGAAGTTGAAGGGAAACTGATTAGATTTTGATAGAAATATTATTTTTGAAATTTTGTTAGGAAGATTTGTTCAGGTAAAGATTGGGCAAAATTTTCAGGTATAATAAGTGACAAGGAAGCCTATAGTCCTGTAATATTTTTCTATGATGACTAATGATGTGTTTTTAAATATTGAGAAGGGAATTTCCCTTGGCAGATGATGGCTATTTCAGTACAGTAAAATCAATAAACCTGGCTCTTTCTCAGTTTTCTGGTAATATTCTATTCACAAAATACAACCAATGGTACCGCAATGTTAAAAAGTACTTGTGAAAATAATCCTCCGGGCTCTATTTGCGATGGTCTGCCGATTAGAACAGTGCTCCACAGTGCTAGCTGGCATCTTATCTGCTGCCATGCAACGAAACTAGGAGTACGACCGGTTTAAGATGGCCGCCGTATTTCTCAGTCCCCAGCTGCCAATAGGGCATCTAGTCTTCTATATGATATCTATGGTTCTGATGGCTGTCTGCGAGATCTTGCGTATCACACGAGGAAGCTTCGGAGAAAGAAGAGGTAAGGAAATATAAAGTCAATAGGTCAATGTTTAAAACGCATAACGTTATTTTATTCACAAAGTGTTATGACAAAAAGCACGATGCCAATTCGTTTTTTTTTTTGTTAGTTGGGAATGTATCCGTTATAGTGGTTAATTTGCTAGTCCACGGGATGCCCCCCAAATTGGACTTCGTTAATATGAATATTAATCAAGTGATATGATATCTGTTGTTATCAACTTAACCACTTGGTTGTTTTTACTTTAGAAAAGCAACTAGTTATAAATGTAAGTGCTTTTTGGGCTACTTCGGTGGGAAAAGTGTTAATATCGTAGTTCAGTCAGTGTATACTACTGTATATCCGAGGGTCTTACAGGCGCCACAGACACCTATCAGCCTTTTGTAAGGAGGAGCAGCTCGATGAGTGCGGTGCGGTCAGTTAATGCTGCTTGCTCTCTCTTAAAGCGTAACTAAACCCCTGGTCAGACCCTGACTCCGCCCACTGACAATATTTGAAAAATGCAAGAAAAGTGGGCAGATCCCAACGTAGATAGAGGGGACGAACTAAGCTTGTACCAAGTGCGTGGTGAGATCGTAACAAGGGCGTGGTGAGCTTGAATCTGCTTACGTCACGAGTCATTTTTTGGACTCAACATCCAATAGGAAATTTCAACTGCAGTAGCCACCGTTCAACCTGAAGAGGGAAGCACTTAGACGTTTTTACACCATATATTGCAGTATTGAAACACTTTATATCCAAATTTAAAAAAACTTACTAAAATCAATGAACAGCACTAATAAAGCATCATTCTTACAGATCATTAACTAAAAAAAGTTGGTTTAGGGTTTAGTTACTCTTTAAATTCATGTTACTGATTAAGTGTTAAAACTTAGATGAGATGTTGGTGTTTTATGGCTCACGAATTCGCAATAACGTATACATTTAGCAATTCGTGTTAATGACATTAATCTAAACTTATTGATGACGTTATACAATGGGGGTCGAATCCGACATTAATCATGCGGAGGTTTTCACGACGGGGTAATGTGTATAAATGCAGTTATAAAGTTTAAAGGGACTACTAGATAGTCGACGTGAACTTAGTGTTTCCATGGCAATCGGTTAATCACATGTTACATTACGTTTATGCTCGAAACTGCGGTCCCTCGCGCTGTATCCATGATTTAAAGCGGTATGAAACACTTCCCTACTAAAAAATCCAGCAAAGACCACCATAAGCTGGTTGCTGGTTTTAGCTGGTTTAAGGTGCAGGAGCTGGTTTAAGATGGTCCTCCTAGCCTGGAAAAGTGTTTAAGCTGGTGGGTCAGCTGGTCTTCCATCTGACCAGCTAAGTCCAGCTAGACCAGCTTAAAATGGGAACAAAACACAGCTAGACCAGCTTGCGACACCAGCAATACCAATTAAAACCAAGCTGGGAGACCAGCTAAAACCAGTTCACCAGCTTATGCTGGTCTTAGCTGGATTTTTCAGTAGGGTTAACTCCTTTGAATGAAAAGGTGAAGTCGTGTAAGTTGGCATGTTCTATTCGAATTGAAATGAACTGTAATGGTGTAATTCTGCTCACTTCTCTTGTTGAATAATTAGCACGTTTTAATGGAAATCGAAAATATTTGTAGACAAATGTGCTCTTGTTTTCAGTATATTTTATAACTCTTTTGTAATGTTTTCATTATCAGAAACCTTCAATTTAGAAAAGTGATGGTGATCTTGTCAATGCTGAGATTTTCATGCATCAACAGCGACTACATCTGGATCAGGTAACGTTGTGTTAACTCTGCTATTTTCCAGTAATTACTTAAATGCAGTATGCAAGTGTATGCATTCATGTTCTGATAAAGGTCATTTATAGAATTCATTTCCAATATTGCACTAATTTTACTAATTTTATATATTGTCAGGATTGAACAAGAAACAGACAGCAAGGGTTGTGAGGTCAGAAACAGAATGACACACAAACACAAGAAACTTCACAGGTGAGAAGTGAGAGTGCTTTATAAAAACACCTGCTACTTGTTTCTCAGGACTGGTTTATCATTGTCATTAGGAAAATTATTTAGGATACAATGGTTACTTTTCAGCACAGCAATTAATTTCTTTTGTATGCCACTATACCTATTACAGTATGTAGGCCTACATATTTCAAACCCTTTGTTTTCAGTATACAGAGACAAAAGTTAAAGGTGCTCTAAGCGAATTCACGCGTTTTAGACCATACATTTTTTTTGTTACATACAGCAAACATCTCCTCACTATCTGCTTGCTGCCTGTCCACCGCGATCTCTGTAGACAGCCCAGGCTCCACAAACTGCAATATAAACACAGTGGCCAAACCTACACCACAAAACAAAACAAAGTGTTCCAGCCAATAAACGACAAAAAGGATTTGGGGGTAGGGGTTGGGCGCGTTCATGAAAGCACGAAAGGGAGGGGGAGGAGTTAGCTATGCTCCGGCTGTTTGAAAACAATTCAAACATCAACAAAAAATAACGTCTCGCAGATTCGCTTAGAACGCCATTAATTCATAGTTCATAGTGGATGTTGATGCAAGTTTTAAAGAGGCTTCATGTTGACAGAAAAAAATGGGTATTTGTGGTGGTGTACATAACAGCATTTATTTTTTCCTATCTTTATGTTTCATGGCTTTAATCATAATTTTTTTAATTATTGCTATGTCCATGAGCTACCACCCACCCTTGTAATGCACCACCAAGCTACCATTTAGTAATAAAAATCAGTAATTTACCATTTCTTTTTGTGAAGCGCCTCCCATAAAACCTTACAATGCATTTAATATTTGTTTTGTAATCGAATCAAATTCTACTAATCCTAATAATTAAGATGCAGTGTCTTGTATTTCACAATTTATTTTTTATTTTTTAAAGGAGCTATGACTTGTTTTTTATTTTATTATGTGTTTTAAATTGTAGGCAGATCACCATGCAATTTGAAGAAGTGTGATAAAATGCACAGTGTGATAAAGTTGTGTGTCTTTCCAGATGCCCAAATCATTCCCCCTTAAAAGGTAATGAAGTAATAGTGTCATGACAAAAATGTAAACATTCTTAATTTCTTTAAAAGTTGTATTTTGGCCACAGTTTTCTTCTAACCAAAACATTACATTTATGTTTCTGTACTAATGAAATATGTTTTTCTTTTTCTGAACTTTATCAAATGCAATGGTCGCTAAGATAAGCCTGAAGAGGAGATTTGGGAAGATGATGTTTGATAAGTCTTTGTTTTGCCAGATCACCAGTGGTAAGTTTGTAAAACTTATATTAAAAATAGGATTAGAACATCTCCTAATCAAGTTTTTGATCAGGTAGGGATGTCTGCTAACAAGATGCCTTGCTGGTTTGAGCGAGTTTGAAGTCCCACACAGACAGTCCAGAGGTTCTGAAGTGCACGTAGGAGATTTCCTTTACTCAAAACATGTTCTGAGGGCAGAAAGAATATGATTGGTTCACAAAAACGACCGATCAAAATGCTCGTTACTGGTTTAAGCCCTCAGCGGAGCCTTCAGGGCAGCTTCTGCGGTGGGGCGGTTCGAGCTCGCCGTTGGTGGGATGGGTGGCGCAGATATGGTGGGATGGGAATGAGAATGTTTCAAACATTTAAGTGACGTGTTTTCGCGTGTCCGTGGCGCGACTTTCTTTTTCGTGCCAGTTTCACGTATTGGTTATTCAATTGTTTTTCCTATTTTCTTACCATTGTCGCTCGGGATTGGGGCCAGAACAACTTTCTGTTTCATAAAATGACATCCTCACCCTAACCCAACTCTAACCCCAAGCAAGAACAGTTTAAATTTCTGACAAATAAACGTATAAACCAACTTTATCCTCGCGCGAAAACAGTTTAAAAATCTGACGAAAACCACAAATCTAACCCCAATCCCAAGCGACGATGGTTTGAAAAAAGGAAAAAACATTGAACAACCAACACGTGAAACCGGCACAAAAAAAAAGTTGCGCCACGGACACGTGAAAACACGGAAACACATCACTTAAATGCTCGAAACATTTCAAGCTGATTTCAAAAACAGTCTCATTTCTATGTCACCATATCTGCGCTACTCATCTGACCAACGGTGAGCTCGAACTGCTTCACTGCAGAAGCTGCCTTGAAGGCTACGGACTTCTGGCATCCATCTAAGCTTTCATTGTTAAGGGACTGCACAAGAGACTGTTAGATCTACACATAAAGCAACCAGTCAATATTTTTTGTTTTGTTATGCATCTCATTTGGGGGTGTTGAAAATATAAGGTCGATATCACTTAAGCATTCAGTATTGGATTCATTTGTAACCAAACGATCAGAAGCACCATTCACTTCCATAGTATTCTTTTATCCTACTATGTAAGTCAATGGTGCTTCTGGTCAGTTTGGTTACAGACATTCCTCAAAAAATCTTCGTGTTCATCAGGACCCTTTAATGTGTAGAAACATCTCAGCAACCATCAATAAAAAATGGAGGCAACAGAGCTAAATTGCAGATGTTGTTGCAAAGGGTCTGAATATGTATAATGTAAATATGATATTTCAGTTTTTCTTTTTTCATACATTAGCAAAAGTTTCTAAAATTCAGTTTTTACTGAATTATTATTAATGTCTAAACAATTACAGTATCACGCAACAACATAAAAATAAAAAGTGAAAGGGGTCTGAATAATTTCTGAATGCACTGTAGTTGATCTTGATTGAACCTCATTGTCATCTATGTAAACACAACAGCTTTCTTCCTTCATCAGATGGCTATGCAATGTTTCAAGTCAGACCATTAAAGAACACGGATCTTGCCCTGATGTGCATTAACAAAAAAAAGTGTACATGGGCTAAAATGCAGCATTTTTTAAAAATGTAATAACTTGGTTTTTTTACCTCTTTAGATGCTGTCATCATATTTACATCATGAGCCAGAATGGGTGGATGGTGGTGGCCATAAGAAGACAACTACACCAACAACAAAATTCATATTTGCAAATTCAGATGAATAAAATGACTTTTAAACATGATTTTGTTTTTATTGGAAACTATTAGGAATTTCTGTAATGGTTTAATTGTTTTTTTCAGCAGGGTTGAAGGGCAATTTCCTATGCTGTAGCCTTGTATAAATAGTCTATGCATTATATTATATGCCACGAGACAGCTTTCTGTAGGCTATGTCTTGACATAAGCTATATATGGTGATGCATATAGGGGCGGTTTCCCGGACAGGGATTAGACAAGTCCTAGACTAAAATAAATGTAAGAGCTGTCCAAACTGAAAACAACTTGCACTGACATGTCTTACAATACATCAGTGCACTTTGTTTAGCCTCAAAATGCACACAAGTAATGTTTTTAGTAAGGCTTGCTTGTTAAAACTAGTTATATTTTCTATTTAAACTAAGGCCAAGTCCTGGATTAAGCTAATCCCTGTCCGGGAAACCACTCCATAAAGTTTAAAAATCTATTTATATGGAGAAATATAACCGCAATAGAAAGGTTTGTTTCTGTTGCTGTCAACGTTGTCTTTTGGACGTTTCATTAAAAAAAATCAGTAAACTCAAAATCTGAGGAGGGTTTGAAAGGACATGATGCTTCTGCGCAGCAACAGTACCATGGGATCTTATAACCATTACTTCATTTTCAGTCTATCGTCTGCTTTTCTTAAGGCTCGTACAGACTACATGACTTTGAAACGTAGGTCCGAGCTGTGCGGTTCACACTACATGACTTGCTCTCTGTGAAATCAGGAGTGTTCACGTTGTTGAGCAGTTCACACCACACGACACAACGTGAATGCCCCACAACAGGAGGTAACGCACTACACGAGTTGAGAACAACTCTATTACCCAACGATTCTATCTTGTCTACAAACCCCGTTCTGTCACGAAAAATCACGCGATAAAACAAACCGGAAATGACGACAAACTACACGCGTGCCGGTAAAAACCCACAGAAGAAGAAACAAGACGCGCAAAACTTTTGTTTGTATATATAGACTTCAGACAGAAATTAGTGCTGCAAACCGTTTGCGCGATGCAAAGCCGCAAAAGAAAAAAATTATAGAGATGTGATGTGGAGAGGTGAATCAGAACCACACGCGGACAGCAGGGATTAAAGATTTGAGGTGAGTTACTGTTACAGCTTGTTTAATAAAGCTGCATGCTTATGTTTGGCTATGATCACATTTAAAATATCAAAGTGTTGTCTACTGTGCTTAAAAGCTGTGTTTCTTGATTTAATGATCGTTCAAATAGAATAGGACAGGCTTCGCAAAGCCTTCGCAGAGCGTTTGTCTTTGACCCTGCGATTCTATGCAACAGGTTTGTGTGATTTCATTTCAAACGAATATGAACTGAATGTTATCATAACGGTTTTTCTGTCTGGGTATGTTTTTGAACTTTTTTGTGTCTTACAGGTGACACGTTCAAGTTCATCAGGTTCAAGTCCAGGATGGGAGACCAGCACCATCTCTCACAAATAGTTTTGGATGTTCTGCTCTGTACCAGGTTATAAAGGACGATTTCTTGAAGGTAGGGTTATTACAAAATATAAAAAAGAACACCCATAACATTGTGGACATCAGCAGTTGACTGTCTTTGATAAAAGTATTTTAGTAAAAAGTATTATTAGAAACAGGGATATAGTTCTGAAAGGCATAAGTAATTCTATTTTTATGTCTATACATACCTGTATACATTAATTTCATCATTTTATCTGAGCTTACACTATGTGTATATTAAAGTATTTTGTGTAGAAACATGAATTGTGGAACTAACACAACAATAAATATAAAATTAGTTCTAAACCTAATATTGTAATATTTGTTATTCTACATGTTGTTTAGTTTATCGTTATACTTATTTATATGGATTAAGTAAGAGGGGGTCTCATTTATAAAGCATGCGTACACACAAAACAGGTCTGGAAACATGCCTATGCCAGTTCCCACGCAAAGGTTGTGATCTATAAAAAAAACTTAATGGGAGAATGGGCTTGCATGGTGGGATCTGAAGATAATTCATGTACGCACACTTGCAGAAAGGGAACATTGCTTTGTCTCTCTTAATAATTTTTGGCATATGCCTTTTTGGCTTTTGTGCATACGTAGACTTTTAGTAAGGATCCTACGCACAGTTTTATAAATGAGACCCAAGGTGTTTGACTCACAAAAGCATGGCTATCCAACTTTGTTCTGCATATAACTATGCAAATAAATCCATTGTAAACTGTAGTCTTGAATATATAATAATTTAATCAGTGACATTTGGTGTGTCCTATTGTTTTAGACACCATCAACGGAAGGAGAGTGGCATACAATAGCCATGGACTTCGAAACGAAGTGGCAGTTTCCACATTGCTTTGGGGTACTTGCTACCACTCCAGCTGTAGCAGACTGCTGACCACAACATGGTTGATGGGCAGTGGAAGATTCACGGGATGTGTGCTTTTCAACCGATGAAATACACCTCGCATCGCAATTGTATGGCAATAGCTATAGTGCAACGCAATCTGATGCGGGACAACTTTGCCTCACCAGCGGGTAGTGTTTATTGGCAAGTTCATCACATTTTAAAAGGAACTGATGTAGAGTTATCCCTGCAAACGGCAGATTAAAGCCAGTTATTGTCAGTTTAGGACATTCGTTTTCTTGTGTGTTCTAAAGTCCTGTATTTGTAAAGAACACACATGTGGTTCACTTATTCATTGTTTTAAGTATTCTGTTTATTGTTGTGTTATTATTGAACAGGCACGTGCACACATAGACATCAAAGGGGGCTTGAGCACCTGCCCTTTTTATTCCTGGAGAGAAAGTGCCCTTTTTTCTAGGGTGCTTTAAAAAAAATAATAATATGATCTTTATTCATATAACAACTGATGTATGTCTGTTTCTTGTGTTTTTTACTTGTTGCTTATTTAATTTAACATGAATTTATTCAGAAATCATTTAAATGGGATTTAAACTCTTACATAAAGAAAAATAGCGCTATTTGTGGCACACAAACGGTTAACAGATGAGTCCCGCCTCCAAAATTCAAATCGCTAATATGATTGGCTTTACCTTTCCTTAGTCCCGCCTCTCTAACTTACTTCGCTTTTGATTGGTTTGTCTACACTCGTGCTGCATCATTCGCGCGCTTTAAGCGCCAAAGCTCAGCCCGTGAGCCCGAGCGAGAAGCAATCATGTGCATGATTATGCAGGCAGCTACCGGTAAGTGTGTGAGGAAGAAAGCATTCTTATATTAACAGTTTTATGCAATATGGGACACGTTTTTACACATACCGATTCAGGGACATTGTTTTCCATGGCAATCCCATATTAACCTGAAGAGTTGCAAACTTGTAACAGTGTATTGTATGTAGTTTAAACAGACTGCTCATAAAATAATAAAGCACAAACAATAAAATAATTGCTAACTGCATTAGTAAGCTTTTTTGTTGGCGTTTTTTTTGTAATGGCTGTTAAATAAGTAAAATGTAGTATACTGGAGTGATGTAGTAGATTGGGAAGAAATCTGATGGTTCAGTATTTTACTTGCCCAGTCAGAATTTTCACTGACATCACAAAAAAGTAAAATACAAATAAAATAGGCCTAATCTATATTTGTTGTTTCTGACATGTGTAACCCTAATAAATATGAAACCTAAGATTAAAGGTGCCATATGATGTGTTGTCATAATATGTTAAATTGTTCTTTGACAATTACATAGAAGGTATGTTGCTTTATTAAGTGCAAAAATTATCCGGAAACGTTTTTACATGTCTATTTACAACCCTAGAATTTGTCATTTTAATTAAATGGTCTATTTGAAAGGGTCATGAATAATAATGTTGAGCTCTGCTCTGATTGCTCTGCTCTGAGGCTCATGCCAGAAGCTCACATTAGTAAACAGACCTTATATTTTGAGCCCTTATCAGACGAAAATACATTTTGAGTAACAACTAACAACTAACAACTAATCAGCTAAACGCTAGAATATGATATAGCATTTATTGGCATGTAGCGCTAACTCAGCAGTCACAACTTTGTTTTTAGCATTTTAACAAATTTGTAATTAATGTGTAATTTAATGTTTTCAAAACATGCACATTGTGTAATGGCTTCCTTTGCTGCTCTATAAACCTAGACTACTAAGGAGACCATGGTGTCTGTGTGAACTAGGGATGCACCGAATCCAGGATTCGGATTCGGATTCGGCCGAATACTGGGCTTTTTGACGGGGTTCGGGTTCGGCCGAATCCTAGATTTTTTTTCCACCGAACCGAACCCTAGGCTTGCGCTACGCTGGTCGACGTCACGTGGCCGTGGATTACACACATCGGGTGCTGATGTGGAGATGAGTTTTTTCTTTCAGTGAGCCTTAGGGGCTAGACACACCAAAACTTTTTAAACACGGCTGAAAACGCCTTGAGGACGCCAAATGCCAGCTGTTTTTCAGCCGAGCGCTTGGTAGCTGTGATGCTTCAGCTGTGAGCCGGTTGGTTGCTGTGGTAATGTCCCGCCCCTCCTCCATTGTAATTGGACGGCTGTGTGAAAACTGACATTGCTGAGGGGAGCTTCTCACTCAAAGTTAAATATAGTTTTCAGCGCGGAGATGCTTGCTTATTGGAAAAACGAGCGTGTCGCAACGCATCGCTTTCATTATGCATAGGCTTATGGTAATTGTCAAAATAGTTTTCCAACTTGTCATCCTGGCATAATGCACAGTTAAATTTAATTAAAATGAAAAATACACTGCTGTGGACGTTGTATAATTCATTAATGTGTTTTACTGTGTTAATGGAATAAGGATGCAAGTAGGATTCGGTATTCGGTTTCGGATTCGGCCGAATATTAAACGGTGGATTCGGGATTCGTCCGAACCTAAAAAATCTGGATTCGGTGCATCCCTAGTGTGAACAACTGATTATTTTGTAGACATCTTTTGAAAATTAAACAATTGTGTGAGTTTGAACCTTTTTGAACTTTTAAAATATTTTTTTTTAAAAAGGAAGTCAGAATTGCGTTAATATATATACTTTTTGTTTAAAAAAAAAGAAAAAAATATACATAATGATGAGAAGTGCCCTTTATTTCACTTGAGCCCCTGCCCCTCAAAATGTCTGTGCACGTCCCTGTTATTGAATAATATTTAATTGCATACAAATCAAAAGGTGCAGGAATGTAACAAAGGCAATCTGCATGTTGCAATTAAGTGCCTTATACTAACTTTATTTCTTGATCCGCACTCATTATTCACAGAACATTAACAATGTTTCTATACTAGGGCGATTAAACATCAGCATATCTGATCATGATAAAATTTATGGCGATTGTGATGATAAGCTCTGGGCATTTTTACTCAATGTGGATTAATCTAACAGCCAATCACACACAATTATATTATGATATTTATATATCACCCAGCCCTTAAAGGAGCTCTACATAGGGAGTTTTGTAATGTTTAATTGTGTTAATGTGGCGCACTGCATGTGTTCTAACAATGTATATTTTGTCTGTTCACATAATATACATTCTAATGTACTACATTGCACTAAAGCACTATTCATATTGCCTGTTTTTGTAAAATATGACTCAATGTGTTTAATACTTTTTTACTTTGTTGCATTAAATGTATTACTTTCGATAGACCATTTATTTCATGAAACAGCACTGGGAAATTCAATCTAAACCCTTTAACAAGTTTAATCACCTTATTGACCCTTGTGAAAAAAAAGTGTGCTTAAGTGTACTTTTATAAAGTGTACTTATTACATAAATAATACACTTTAAGTATATACACTTAAGTGTGAATTAAATGCCATCTTTTCGGCGCACTGAATGCACATTAAGTGTAATTAATTTCACATATATCATATATTAAGTTGAAATAAAATGTAATAAGTTGCCATTAAGAGTGATTTTTTGGAACAACTTAATTGGTACTTTATTACAACTTTATATCTACTTTCATAATTGCTTCTAGTGTTTTTAAAATATACTTAAAGTGCACTACACAATATAATAACATGCAATTAATATGATTTAAAATGCACTTTAATGTCTCTTTACAATACTCTTAAGTGTGAATTAAATGCAATCTTTTCAGCGCACTGAATGCACATTAAATGCAATTAATTTCAAATACATGATATATTAAGTTGAAATAAAATGTAATAAGTTGCCATTAAGAGTGATTTTTTGGAACAACTTAATTGGTACTTTATTACAACTTTATATCTACTTTCATAATTGCTTCTAGTGTTTTTACAATATACTTAAAGTGCACTACACAATATAATAACATGCAATTAATGTGATTTAAAATGCACTTTAATGTCTCTTTACAATACTCTTAAGTGTGAATTAAATGCAATCTTTTCGGCGCACTGAATGCACATTAAGTGTAATTAATTTCACATATATCATATATTAAGTTGAAATAAAATGTAATAAGTTGCCATTAAGAGTGATTTTTTGGAACAACTTAATTGGTACTTTATTACAACTTTATATCTACTTTCATAATTACTTCTAGTGTTTTTATAATATACTTAAAGTGCACTGTTCAATCTACTGTCAAGCAATTAATGTGAAATAAAAAATAAGTTAATGTATATTAACAGTACATTTAATTACTCATTAAATGTAATGTTTCAAATACAAGTTTGCCAAATAAATTCAAATATACAAAATTCAATTCAATCAGTTGAACTGTGATTTCAGTGCAGTGAAGTGATTTCAATGCATCTCTCTACAGTATGTACTTTAACTACTTCTATTGTATGTGAAATATGGTTATGTATAGGGCTGCAACGATTCGTCGACGTTGTCGACAAAAATCGATAATAGAAATAGTCGACAATGAATATCATTGTCGACGTTGTCGTCAGACATGAGTCGCACATGCGCATTAGCTTCTCTGCTCAGCGATAACACACAGAAATGGCAGCGTCCAACGCAGCAGATGCGCGTACCAAAACATCTGAGGTTTGGGAGCATTTTAGCCTGGATACGGCGAATAAAAAGATTACCTGCATGGTTTTCAAAGCAGTCTTTGAATTTCACGGCAGCACCTCGGTCAAGCACGAACATTTAAAGAAAAAGCACGTCGGACAGTTGAATTAAACAGAGTTTGACTCGCCTCGGTAAGATTTAAATAACATGAAAGCCAATACGTTTTGTTTTGGATGTACATTGTACATTTTATATGCGTATTTTCGCTTTAAAATAAATAAATAAAGGATTTAACGTTATGCCCGACTGTGCCAGACAAAATTGTAAATTACATGCATGCAGTCTGTAGAAGAGAGCCACGGACGCCTTTCTGCAAAAGAAGCAGACGTGCACCCCACAACTGGCGACTGCCCTCACTGAGCATATATATATTTATATATATAAATATTAGGGCTGTCAAAATAAACGCGTTAACGCAAATTCATTTTAACGGCACTAATTTTATTAACGCGCAATGAATGCAACACGCAATTTCTGATTGACCCCCAGCTGGATGAATTGAGAAGCAGCAAGTAACCGGCGCTGTCTAGATGAGTCAGAGCTTTTCATAAAAATAAGAACATTAAGTTCTCGTCTAGCGAATCCAATGCTCTAAATGGTCAGTAAACATCTAAAATTATCTTTATCTGCACGTTTCCTGAGAGGTGTACCGTCCCAAATCCATATAAAGCAAAGATGCGTCTTCTTTCACTTTTTAGTTTCGTTTTTAAAGCATGCAGAAATTATAGAAAATAGACTGCAGGACTTGCTTAATGTTTCAGAAAGATAAAGTTCGGGACCTGATTGATGATAAAAAAGTTAATTAAGAGTGACAAGACTCAAAAGCGATCTTCCTGACGCTGATGTCTGAAGCGCATGCACACAAACACGCGAGTGCGTGACCCCGATATTTATAGACATCTACACAAAATTACAGTTTTAAAAATATCTGTTTTCACAAGAATTCACACAGGTATGACCTATAATCTGTTATATCTAAAGTGAATGTTTGGTTAACTGTTGGGAAAAAGTATCTGTTGTGTAACATTATATTAAACCCTTGCATTAGCCTACAGTATCTTAAAGCGGTCTGTCTCAATGTCAAAATTAAACAATAAAAGAAAAACATATGTAACATATATTGATATTGTTTTTGCTCTGCGTAAACAGGTGTAGTTATGTCATGCTTTATCAGATTCCAACAATTGTTCCAATGGTTTTGAAGTTTTTTAATAGAGAATGTTAAAATAATTTGCTCATCCCAACTCCCAACAATTTGCCAGCACAGGTCACAAATGATGCAGCAGCAAACAGAAATGGAGAAAGAACAAGGTCTTCTAAAGGGAAAATCATGTATAAAACTATGGCTGATGGTTCTGTTGAAAATGTAAACAGGCTGTTGTAGACATACATTTTCATATAGCATATATATTGACCAAATCCATGCTGATTAGAGCATTAAAAACTTGAAAAGTGTTACATTTAGGTAAATTTAGAACAGATAAAAATAATTTATTGACAGCCCTAATAAATAAAATAGCTGAAATACATAACTTCCTTTTGGTAAAATCATAGTAGCTGCAATTATTAAAAATGTAAAACTTGTTTTCATTAAATGTAAAAAATGTTCATTGAACTACCCCCTTCTTTCTTGTTTACTATCATTTTCCACAGAATTAAAGCAATCTCATGCTTAATTTTAGAAAAAAATAATTATTATTCGATTAGTCGACTAATCGTTTCAATAGTCGGTGACTAGTCGACTATTAAAATAGTCGTTAGTTGCAGCCCTAGTTATGTACTTCTCAAAATACTGAAAAACAAATCAAAACAAAAAGTTAATTAAATATGTATTCATTTCAGTTTAATGCATTGCAAACAAACAAAAACCACAATGCTTACACTGACAATAAAACAGTTTGGAAGTCAGATTTTTTGTTTTGCAAAAGTACATTTAATAAATTAATTATGAGTTGTATATGTCCAAACAAAAAAAAACTCATTTTAATATTGTTAAATTGGAATCAAACAACTATCAATATTGAATAATTACATCCCTTAGAAAAAAATAAACTCAAAGTTATTATTTTTGAACATTTTAACAGACAACTAAAAAAGAACTGCATGAACTTTAAATTAACAAGTCTTTGGTAGGTCACATCAGTCTAATGATCATTTATTAAATGCGTTTAGAAATATTGCCATGAAAGTGTACTTTCTTTATGTAGCGGGTATTAACTCACTTACTTATGGATCAGGCATAATAATAAGATCAGAAGGGTGCACGGTACGAAGGAGGAGGTAGCAGTGATAGTGAGCAACAAGCAGAGACAGAAGGTAAGTTGATTAATAAATTATTTTACTTTGAGTATTGAGAAACCTTTCTTTTTCTTTCCTTAATCACAAAAAAATAGTAAACAACAATAAAAATACAATTAACTATATATACCAGGGTTCCTCAAATCTTACCCTGGAGGTCCAGAGCACTACAGAGTTTAGCTCCAACCCTAATCAAACTTACCCACCTGTGATTTCCTAGTGATCATGAAGACCTTGATTAGCTTGCTCAGGTGTGTTTGATCAGGGTTGGAGCTAAACTCTGTAGTGCTCCGGACCTCCAGGGCAAGACCCGAAGAAGGGGGATATATACTATGGGTGCACCCTCTAAATTACTTCTCATTTACAGAAATCACAGTCACAATCAATGTACAAAGATGGTACAAATTATATATGTAACACACTGAAATCCGTATTCAAGTTCAAAGTTCTTATCAATTGGAGTATTGATCAGTCTTAAATTATCAGATTTGTGCTTCTGAAATGTTTCAGTTCAATGAAGTAAACAAACAAAATAAGGAAACAGTTTCTGAAATGTATCCTCTTATGCCTGGCTCACACTACAGGATTTTTAAAATCCTGTCAGATTTTGAAATCTGGTTGCAGCACACACATAAAGAGAATCTTGTCAGATATTCTTCTCTCAAATCTTAAACATGCTCACACTACAGGAATTTAAAATCCTAGTGCATCACACACTACAGGCAAGGCCGTAGCCAGGATTTTTCAAATACCGAGGACATTTTTTTTATTATTTACATTTTTTCCATATTACAGAATAATAATAAACATGTCCAAACTACGACATAGCACAAATGTAACTGTGTCTGTGAGAATTTTGTTGGTGACTAAAAGCATCCAAAATAAATCAATGGTTACATTTCATCATCTGAAGTGCAAGTCACCCTTTGCCTAGAAAGAAACTGCAAAACTGTGTCATTTTTTCAAGAAGCTTCTTAAATTTTCAATTTAGGATGAATTTTTAAGAGTATAGAAGGAGTTTATATATAATAAGGGCTCTTAGTGGCTGCTTTTTCTTCAATATTCAGTGTAAGTCATCTATTTCAAAAAAATATATTTTTTGGTTTCTAATAACAAAAATTAATCTGTTTGGCACAGCTATATTTTGTCTACAAAAGTAATTTCAAGCATTTAACCATAAGCCTTCAGATTTAATGATTTTAAGACCATAGTTAACATTTTAGTTAAGTGACCTTAAACTTTTGAGCAGTAGTGTAGGTTTTAATCTCATTGGTAGCCGTATTGCATCCCATATTGTGTAGGCTATTTGCTGCATAACCTTTAACTTTCTCATCTTCCTTCCCTTCTTCTCTGCTGATCTTTTGCTGGCTTTCCAAATGATAGTTAAGTTTGTTACAGCCTTTTCATTTTCATTTGCTTTATTAGATTAGAATTACAGACGTGGAGAGACTCTTACGTTGCATGTTACACAAACATTCTTGCCTTTCTTGCATACTATTCTTGTATAAAAGCAGTGTTTATTGTTTGCGACCGCTACCTTTGAGCTTGTTGTACTTCCATCGCTCTGTCGTTGCGGGTGTTAGGGGCTCGGGCGGACTGCACGTGAGGACCGGGCTGCTTGTGATTGTCTAGCAGCACCTGCTGCTCGTTGAGTGTAGAGAATGATACATGCTCTCGCGTCAGTTCCAACCACGACAGAAAAGATCGCTCTTGGTCATCAACAAGTTGGCAACACGACACTGCTCGGACTGTGCATGTATATAGTGTATGAGCTAATCCTGCTTCTGGTTGGCTAACGATGGAAATTCAGCCAATCATCATTGATTATGTGGTTGTCCCACCCCCTTTAACATACACAGGCCAATCAGTTATGTGTTTCCCACCCCTCAACACACGCAAGAGAAAAACATTGCATGTCTAATGATGAAAGTTTACTCGCTTCAGTGAGATTAATTATACTAATGCGCAGCATTTTAATGTCAGTAACGCTGTAAGGAAACGACGTTTATATATAACGCCGTTATTTCCATCACTGCACGTGATGGTCCGTAGATGCAAGGATTGTCTCGTCGGCTATTTTCACATCAAAATGAAATGAAACTTCAAGAAAAAACTACAGAGGACATGACCTCGGTGTCCTCAATGGTAGCTACGGCCATGACTACAGGATATTATTAGGATTATCTTGCCAGAGCAAGCACTTCAGTTCACCTCAGGAGAAGAGTATATAAAGGAATGAAGATTATGACACATTTATTATGATTTCTTTTTAAATATTTACAAAGTAGCAGCTTTCTTTTTGAAACCTAGGCGATTTCTCCTCTTCAGCTCTTGTTTATGAGGCAACGATCATGATATGTTTTAAGGATGTGTTATGCAGTTTGAATGCATACTGTAGATGTGTGCACAATCTAGCACCAACTCAAGTCTAATCCTTATGCAAGATTTATTTAAATTTAAATACATCTATTTAAAAAAATATTTTTAATATAATTGGCTAGCCTATATATATCATTATTTTTTGCACATTTAAGAGTTATTATAAGTGATCTAGGCTATTTCTATTAATGCTCTGTTTTCCTGTTCCTTCCTAACAGGAATATTATTGTAGGCTAAGCGTTAAATGGCTGATACTTGGTTAAACTTGTTTTTGCACTGTTGTTTGCATTATTTAATTCCACTTTATATATACTGCTCTGCTGTGATATTGTTTTGTAGCTACATACTATGTGGATTCTATTTTTTGTTGTTTATTCTTCTGAGGCTGCTGGTCTTTGAGAGCTTATAAACAAATTTTATTATAGTTTTATAATGACAGTAAAGTTTCTATTCTATTCTATTCTATTCTATTCTATTCTATTTTATTCTATTCTATTCTATTCTATCTTGCAGTTTAGTGTCTAGTGTTTAATTCAGTATTTACATTACCAATGGTTTTGGACAAATATGTAATTTAATGTGAAACGTTGTAAGTGTCGATATGAGGCGCATCAGATTCTCAAGTGTGCGGTGTTTCAGCAATCAGTTGTGCACTTGGGTGAGGTTCAAGCGGATCATTTATATTTCGAACAACTATGGCGTGATAATGTTTGTTAGTATACATATCCTACATGCTGGTGAACACTGAACAGCAATGCATGCATGATGACCTTAAATTAATTTTATGTTTATATGGTCATACAGATAAAAACTTTGTGCGTCTGTAAAGTAATATTTAAAACATGACGCGCTTTCTGCCGGCTGCCCCATCGGGTTCTGCGTTTGTGGAGCGCGTCACAAAAAAAGAACTGAAAATCGCCATATTTTAAATTCATTTTGTTAATAAGCTAATTATTTAAGTGCAACTTATTTCGTGTATGCCTATTTATTTTATTAAATTTCCTCTATACACATAATAGCTGCAGGTGCGCGATGTGACTGACATCATGTTCTGTTGTTTTTAGGATATTTTAGATAATGTTTATGACAACGTGAATCAAGCAAGGAATTAATTTCTATATTTTAAATAGTCTGTCTGCCCCAACGAGCTGCAGTTGTGGCGGAATGAGTCCGGCTGCGCTGTCTACCCGTACAGCAGCTTGATTCGCGGTCCCGAAAGCTGTCAATCATCTCCGTCTCTCAATGATTATTGTGAACGTATGACGTAATTATGCGGATTTAAAATCCTAAATATCAGACATGTTTGATAAGATCGGGGCGGCCCCGATTATCCTGTGGTGTGAGCCAGGCATTACTTGTCTGAAGAAAAATATTTAAAATAGAAATTTGTCCTTTCCTCTAGATTCGTGATCCAATCAGGTCGAAATGGGAGGCTCGCCATCAATTAGGAAAATCCAGCTCAAGGAATGTTCATACGAAAGGAAAAAACATTCAATATTGTGTATCAATAATGATGAACAATTGTACACAATACAGGAAACAAATAAAATACATACATAAGTGCCATCATCATAATAAATGACAATTTAGACAAATACCTGTCCATTCACGTGTTTCTCTCTCTTTTTGTCTTTCACAGGCACGTGCAACCAAAATGGCGTCAGCGAACAGCAGTGAACACAACGCACCATGTGGTTTTACATAATCACACTGCAATGAACAATCCAACCCCTATAACATCACAATATAACACCATTTTGTCTCGTATGGATTAAACAAATAAAATGATATGACATTTAAAGTGTTGACATTCGTTTTTATGGCTAATTATAACATTGGTAATTATAAATAACTCACCAGGTCAAAATGAAATCTCAAAAAGTGCTCAATCCACACAATCACGCTGTATCATTGAACATATGCAAGTTAAATTCTGATTTCTTCAGTTTATATGAACTTAGGAGTCATATTTAATCAAATTAAACACTCTCGCGTTAGATAGAGTGTCTCTGTCGCTCTGCATCTCTCCTCTGAACTGAGACCCGATCCGAAAGCAAAAAAGGGGCGGAGCTTACAATTAAACACTCCGATTGGTTTACTCATTTCAGATTTATAATTCAGATTGAATTATTCACATGTATTTCCTCATTTATAAAATAAATGTAGATGTATGAATAGTCTCTATTATTTTTAAGCACACTTTTAAAATAATAATATTTAATTATTTAACCAGGGTTACATTTAAGTAAAACTAAATTAGACAAAGTGCATTTTTAAAAAGTGTACTTAAGTATGTTAAGAAATATTGTGATGAAAGTGTACTTACTATAAGTTAAGCTTAATTAGACAGTATTAAAAAGTGCATTTTTAAAAGTGCACTTAAGTGTGTTTATAAATATTATGTTGAAAGTGTACTTTCTTTAAGTTAAGCTTAATTAGACATTAATACAAAGTGCATTTTTAAAAGTGCACTTAAGTGTGTTTATAAATATTATGTTGAAAGTGTACTTTCTTTAAGTTAAGCTTAATTAGACATTAATACAAAGTGCATTTTTAAAAGTGCACTTAAGTGTGTTTATAAATATTATGATGAAAGTGTACTTACTATAATTTAAAATTATTTAGATATTATTACAAAGTGCATTTTTAAAAAGTGTCCTTAAGTGTGTTAGTGAAATATTGTGATGAAAGTGTACTTACTATAAGATCAAATTAATTATATATTATTAAAAAGTGCATTTTTAAAAAGTGTCCTTAAGTGTGTTAGTGAAATATTATGATGAAAGTGTACTTACTGTAAGTTCAAATTAATTAGATATTATTACAAAGTGCATTTTAAAAAGTGCACTTAATTGTGTTTATAAATATTATAATGAAAGTGTACTTACTATAAGTTCAAATTAATTAGATATTATTAAAAAGTGCATTTTTAAAAAGTGTCCTTAAGTGTGTTAGTGAAATATTATGATGAAAGTGTACTTACTATAAGTTCAAATTAATTAGATATTATTATAAAGTGCATTTTTAAAAGTGCACTTAAGTGTGATTATAAATATTATGATGAAAGTGTACTTACTATAAGTTAAAATTAAATACATATTACTACAAAGTGCAGTTGTAAAAAGTGCACTTAAGTGTGTTAATAAATAGTGTAATTAAAGTGTATTCCATTTAAGTACGCTTAAGTGGTCTTTAATTTGTATTATATTATATTATCAGCAAGTGCACTTTTCGAAAATTATACTTTTATTATTTTAAGCACACAAAAGGTATGCTTTCAATACACTTAAGTACGCTAATTTTTCACAAGGGGATAAATGTAATACATAGTAAAGTCAATAGTTTGTAAACAAAAACACATCGGGACCGCACATGTCATGTATGATATATGCATAAGGTAGGTTGTTCAGGTGACAACATTGATCCACTTTTGTCAGTCTCCTGGGCATTGAATATCATCACCATTATGCTTCTTTTGAGATGTGATAAAAGAACTGGGTCTTCAATATCCCTCAATTCCAAAGCCATGGTTCCCAAATGAAGTTGATGTAGTTGTTTGTGAGTCCACTTGTGCAAAAGTAAAGTCTAAAATCAATAAAGAAATGCATTTTTTCAGTTAATATTTACATTCACACTTTCATTTATTTTATTTGTTTATTCAAACTAAATATGAGAATTTATTCCTTGGTTTAAGCTCTTTCAATTGGTACAAAAGGCAGATTGTAATGTAGCTGAATATCCTCTAATACACAATATATAACAATAAACAGAATTACAGTAAAAAATAATTATACACTTTATAATGTTTTACAGACATATCCCAAAAATAGGATTACAATAATATCCATGTATATGGAAATATGACCAATTAATTTACATTTGACCCTATAACATTTAGATAATGTAATAATAACATTTGCTCACCTGGCTGTTTTACAGCGTTTGCTATTTCTCTCCACCGTTTCTTATTCTCAGCACAGTTGTTGTACATATATGTGTAACGTCATACAGGCATTCATAACTGTGACATGCTACTCATCTTTCCGTGTGACCTCAACCCCTGGTCGGATTGGCTGTAACTCGTGACATCACAGGAGGTTGAGTCGCGCGACAGCTCCAGATATCTAGCATGCTAGATATTTTTCTGGTGTCGGCGACGCGTCTGCGAGGCGTCTGCGAGCGTCTTTGATGCGTTGTTGGCTCTTTCATACCAACAGATTCGCGAACGTCGATCGCCCGCTAATCCCCCGCTAATCCCCCGCGATTTGCACCCGATCACACCCCGACCTGTCGGCGAGCGAACGACTTGCAAATCGGGCTTAAATCTGGCTTAAAATCATGTAGCGTGAACTTAACTTTAGCAGCTCAGTCACGCGTCACCTCGCCATGATTTGGATCACCTGCATGAGGTTATGCGTGTCTCGCTGTGTTTGCACGATCACCCTTTGTTAGATTTAATCCCGCTCAGCTGATTCCACTTGATGACTTGTGATTAAGAGGCGCATTAAGCATTCAAATTGTCACATGTTGTGCATTACAAAATTAGCAAACGCCAATGTAAAGTGTTTGCAGCCGCGTTTCAATTGAGGCATTGATCAATATTCTTGCGTGTGCTGGTTTCTCTCCGCGTCCTGTGCTGCTGGTGGGCGAGCCTCAAACTCTGATCAGCCCCCATCCAGGGCATTAAATGTTATTAATAGTGCATAATTTCACGCGTTTCCATATTAAAGTGTCCACTTCCAAGGGTCTGTCATCAGATCTGTTGATAACGTGCATTTTGATAATGATGTGGGCCAAGACATTTTAGAAATCACGACCGGATGGCGATTTACGGCCATGTCCTGGGTACAGTGCGTATGCTATGTATAGTGACCCTATATATACACAGTTATGGTGACACAAAATGATTTAAAACTTGAAATAAGGTTTTGGATATTGCACATCTCCAAGTCATTCACTCCATGTGCAATTTCATTCGCTTTGTCACACCACCAGGTGTCACTGTGGCCTCAAAGCTTCAGCACTGGCACTCAGAGATCGATTGCTAAGTCTGAGGTAAAACACGCCCCCCTCATTAGCATACAGACGAAGAAAAGAATAAATAAATAAATGTATAAATAAATAAATGTGGAAATAAATATATATAGAAATATATAAATGTATAAATAGATATTTGTAGACATAAATACATTTATACATAAATAAATGTGAAAATAAATAAAAGTAAAAATAAATAAATGTATAAATAAATGAATAAATAAATAAATAATAGTGTGAAAAAATACAATTATACATAAATAAAGAAATACAGGTATAAATACTCATGTATTTTTGCTTTTTTTACATTTCCATGTATATATATTTCTTTATTTATTTCTGTATTTTTGTTTTTTTACATTTTCTTGTATATTTATTTATGTATTTATTTATTTATGAATATGGCAGAATTGGCTCTCCATACGAACGAGAAGCGATCATGTGCATGATTATGCAGGCAGCTACCGGTAAGTGTGTGAGGAAAGCATTCTTATATTAACAGTTTTATGCAATATGGGACACGTTTTTACACATACCGATTCAGGGACATTGTTTTCCATGGCAATCCCATATTAACCTGAAGAGTTGCAAACTTGTAACAGTGTATTGTATGTAGTTTAAACAGACTGCTCATAAAATAATAAAGCACAAACAATAAAATAATTGCTAACTGCAGTAGTAAGCTTTTTTGTTTGCGTTTTTTTGTAATGGCTGTTAAATAAGTAAAATGTAGTATACTGGAGTGCTGGAGTAGATTGGGAAGAAATCTGATGGTTCAGTATTTTACTTGCCCAGTCAGAATTTTCACTGACATCACAAAAAAGTAAAATACAAATAAAATAGGCCTAATCTATATTTGTTGTTTCTGACATGTGTAACCCTAATAAATTTGAAACCTAAGATTAAAGGTGCCATAGAATGTGTTGTCATAATATGTTAAATTGTTCTTTGACAATTACATAGAAGGTATGTTGCTTTATTAAGTGCAAAAATTATCCGGAAACGTTTTTACATGTCTGTTTACAACCCTAGAATTTGTCATTTTAATTAAATGGTCTATTTTTGCTCTATTTGAAAGGGTCATGAATAATAATGTTGAGCTCTGCTCTGATTGCTCTGCTCTGAGGCTCATGCCAGAAGCTCACATTAGTAAACAGACCTTATATTTTGAGCCCTTATCAGACGAAAATACATTTTGAGTAACAACTAACAACTAATCAGCTAAACGCTAGAATATGATATAGCATTTATTGGCATGTATTTGTAATCTGTAATTAATGTGTAATTTAATGTTTTCAAAACATGCACATTGTGTAACGGCTTCCTTTGCTGCTCTATAAACCTAGACTACTAAGGAGACCATTGTGTCTGTGTGAACTAGGGATGCACCGAATCCAGGATTCGGATTCGGCCGAATACTGGGCTTTTTGACGGGGTTCGGGTTCGGCCGAATCCTAGATTTTTTTTCCACCGAACCGAACCCTAGGCTTGCGCTACGCTGGTCGACGTCACGTGGCCGTTGATTACACACATCGGGTGCTGACGTGGAGATGAGCTTTTTCTTTCAGTGAGCCTTAGGGGCTAGACACACCAAAACTTTTAAACACGGCTGAAAACGCCTTGAGGACGCCAAATGCCAGCTGTTTTTCAGCCGAGCGCTTGGTAGCTGTGATGCTTCAGCTGTGAGCCGGTTGGTTGCTGTGGTAATGTCCCGCCCCTCCTCCATTGTAATTGGACGGCTGTGTGAAAACTGACATTGCTGAGGGGAGCTTCTCACTCAAAGTTAAATATAGTTTTCAGCGCGGAGCTGCTTGCTTATTGGAAAAACGAGCGTGTCGCAACGCATCGCTTTCATTATGCATAGGCTTATGGTAATTGTCAAAATAGTTTTCCAACTTGTCATTCTGGCATAATGTACAGTTAAATTTAAATAAAATGAAAAATACACTGCTGTGGATGTTGTATAATTCATTAATGTGTTTTACTGTGTTAATGGAATAAGGATGCAAGTAGGATTCGGTATTCGGTTTCGGATTCGGCCGAATCTTAAACGGTGGATTCGGGATTCGGCCGAACCTAAAAAATCTGGATTCGGTGCATCCCTAGTGTGAACAACTGATTATTTTGTAGACATCTTTTGAAAATTAAACAATTGTGTGAGTTTGAACTTTTTTGAACTTTTAAAATATTTTTTTTAAAAAGGAAGTCAGAATTGCGTTAATATATATACTTTTTGTTTAAAAAAAAAGAAAAAAATATACATAATGATGAGAAGTGCCCTTTATTTCACTTGAGCCCCTGCCCCTCAAAATGTCTGTGCACGTCCCTGAAGAGGAGTGTTTGTGATTTGGTGAAATTTCCACCAGGCTGTCAGAGCTGCGGCTATTGTTGGTGTTTTAAAACAGTGATGCTTTCTGATTGTTTGATTAAAGAAGGGTAATTCTGAAATGTTAATGTCCTCAGAACTTTTAAAACAATTTAAAATATTATTTGGTCTACTAAAGAGCTTTTCATATTTTTTGTCTGTAGTGGCTCTGACTTTGTATGCGTCAAAAAATATAACAAGACCACATTCATGATTTTTTTGTATTTGTAGTAGATATAAGCAATAGCCATTTTTAATTTCTCATGTCTACTAGGTGGCACTGTGACAAAACTGCAAAGTTACAGCCTCAAATCTGTTTTTTTGCACTACTTTAAATTTGTTGACGTGGTATACAACAACGGATATGCCGATCAACACAAATTCCATAACTTTGTGCCATGAGTGCCTCTTAAAAAAGTTGGTTTTTCAAATATTACAAAATGGTTGATGTTCAAGATGGCAGATCAAAAACATTGAGCATTGTTTGATTAGGAATCCACCAAGGAATTGAAAAAGACCACTTGTTAGACTTTAGACTTATATTTGCAGTAGATACAAGGAAAAATCATATATTTCATATTTTGAGACCACAAGGTCTGCTTTCCCCTTAAATCCTGACTGCCATCACAAGTACCTAGTGTTGTGTCAATACATGTTTTTGACCCCTAATTAATATTGCTATTGCCTTGACCATCTTGGGGTTGTAACAACTAAATTTGTCAAAACAAGTAGTATTTAGTAGGATCACATGACATTACTACATAATATTTTGGAGAGTGCAGGGTGATTAATAACATATACTTTTTATATAAAAACTCAAAAAAGGAAAAACTGAAGAAATACATAAAACATAGCAAACAGCATGTGGGGATCAAATGATTATTAAATGAACAAAATTATGTTTACTTGTAAATGTAAAATGCAGAAAGCTTTCTAATGAGGGTTGGGTTTAGGATTTGGATTAGGGCAAGAGGTTAGAATATACAGTTTGTACAGTATAAAAGTTATTAAAAGTATAAAAAAGTAATTAGTCATTAGCCACAAACCTTAATGGAACCTTTTTAAAACCATAACGAAGAAAATAATTGTAAAGTCATTTTCTATTTTCTGTTTTCAAAATGAGGTACATGCACATGGGTTATAGGTTATTATATTACATTAGCTGTGTTTGATTCTGTTTCGAAGTGTTTCAGTGATAATTAAATGGATATTGGCCCTTAGGTTATGAGCCAAAGTTCATTTACTTCAGTTCATCAGGTGGTTATGTCCCATTGTAAGCACAGCTCCAGTTTATTAGAATGGTGATAAAAACGAAATTACTAGCATACCAGCAAATGTCTCTTGTTAACTATCCCTGTAATACTGTATATCCTGCTCTCTTCCTAAAGTTCTCAAGAGCTTCAGCTTTTTCAGGTTCATTGATTTCCTTCAACTTCTCAATGAGAAAATCAATGTGCTGAAGTATAAACAGAGATTCAGCGTTGAGTGCGATCATCTTAAGAAACTCCACACACTGATAAACTTTCATCACCAGCCTGATTTTCACTTTCTCTAATTCTTGTAGTTCTTCCTTCAGCTTATTGATCACAGACAGACAGTCTTTAATTTTGTCTTCAGATTTCTTCTTTAAATCTTCATTAGTCCTGGTCTCAATCTTTGTCTTTGTTACATATATTTTGTTTTCTTTGACGTGTTTAGTGTAGTGACATTTATTTGTGCACACTGTGCAGTGATCATTTTTCATCACACTACATCCAAAGAAATCACAGATCCACCCGCATCCAGGATAGTGACAGTTCTCCTCACAGACGGTGCAGGTCAGTGTTTTTTTAGCTACAGCTGGATCAATATCAACCTTTTCTTTGTAGATCACTTCAACTTTATACTCAAAATTGTTATTTTCTTTCACATGTTGCTTGTGTTTCTCTAGATCTTCTTCAGTTTGTTTCAGCTCATTTTGCTTTTCTTTCATTTCTTGAACATGTGATTGTAGTTTGGAGATGTTTGACTCTAACTGTTGCCGTTTCTCCAGAACTTCTTGAGTCATCTTCAAGGTTTTTTGTTGTGTTATGTCAAGAAATTTGAAAAACTCTGTAATTCCTTTGTAACTGAGATCCCAGGATGGATCATTGATTGTTTGATAATCTACATAAAATGTTTCTCCCTGATGGTTGTTAAACAGAAAATAAATGGGCTGATTCTTCTCATCTTCAGCACACTTGATTTTAGCTTCTTTGACGGCTGTCAGGGCATTTTTAGGACGAGCTCCATCTGAGTGTGTGAAGAGTAACACAATGTTATCAACAATATCTTTACCAAATAAAGACTGAACCGCATCAAATATGTATCGTTGTCTGTCAGTGCGATTTTATGAGGTTTATCTGTGTCTCTGTCACCAAAGGTGAGTTTTCTGTATGGCTCAGACTGATCCAGATTATCTGATGTTGTTTTCAGATGATATCGAGCAGGATTTCCATATTCAATTAAAATGTTTTTTCTTATAAGTTCACCCATTTTGAATAATTCATGGCCTGAACTAGTCATGTTATTTTTCTGTAATGAAAAACACATTAACAGATTTATTTATTGACAAAAGATTTGCACAATAAAAACATATTTTGATTTTAAAATATTTATTTGTGTTTGTGTCAGAGAGGACTTTAAGGCTTAGCGGGTGATATAAAGGCCTCTAGGGATCAAGGTTATAATTGTTAATGAAAAAACAAAACAAAAAAAACTAGGTGGGAAAAAACATTATCGTTAACTGAAATAAAAATAAAAATGAGGCATTACGAAAAACGATAACTAACCAAAACTGTAATGTGTGTTTGGCAAAACTAACTACAATAAAATTATAGTAAATGTCCTTAGTTTTCGTCTTTGTGAATGTCTTGCTCTTTTCCTAGTTGACCTGAAGACCCAAACAGGTGAGGTGCCTGAGCACTAGGTCTCTCTGTTCGCAAAGCATCTCTTGAGAGTGTGCTATATGTTGTTGAGAATGATAAGACTTTGTACTGATATGCCCGACCCTTGAATGCAAAGCCGAGAAATGGCATGTGTCAGGGGATAATCAGACACATGGGCGAGGCTAGCCCCTTTTTAGGGGTGCTTCAGCACCCCTAGAAAGGAGCTCAGCACCCCCAAAACTTGGGGCAAGAAATTTAATTATTCTAAAATGTTCTTTCGTCTTTGACCAGGTTAAATAATGTCCAAAACATACTCCGTAGTTTGTGGTTTAAAATATATAATAAGGTAGAAAATGAAAACCTCCCCGCTTAGCAAATGGTGTCATCCTGTTCTACTTCTCTGTACCTGCATCGCTTAGCCCGTCCGTCATTCAGCGTGAAACACACGCAGAGTGAGAATCAGATAGTGTTGTGATGCAACTTTTTTGTTCAAATCTTACAAAATGTTTACGTTATGTTTATAATGAGCGAGTACACCACGAATCAATCTTTCAAGTCGTGTTTTTGTCTTATAATGAATCACCATGGTACACGTATAATAAGTGTTTATTTTCGGATTATTTAAGTCCGGCGGGTACCCGCGCGCTGCGGAGTAGCACAGTACCTAGGTGACTCGTCCATAGACTTAAACGGAGAGAAGTAGCGCCGGTTACAATGTTCTTCCGCAAGACGCATGCAGTGCGTCTCAGTGGGTAGTTGCATACGTGTGTCTCCGTTGTTAAAGTTTATTGTATGATTTATCGTTAATTTGAGACTTATTTTAACAATCGGGAGTCATGTAAACATGACATCACGTGCGTCTTTTCTGGTCAGTCGTCATGAAAACATGGCGTTTGGAACAGAGTGAAAACAAACTACATATCACTGTATACCACCAGTAGGCTACCGGTAAGTTATGTGTGAAATCACTAACTGTCTGACTATCAAACTAGACAATAAATATTTTTTTTAGTTTGTCACATGTAGACTAATATGAAGGTGATAACGTCTTTAACCCTTAGTGCAGGAGTCACAAGTGTTTTGTTTTAGACATATAGTAAAGGTAATGGTTCAATTAAAGGACTGTTAAAAGAAAAGCTGCAAATTAACAAACTATTAATAAACCTACCATATGTTGTAGGCATAAAAGTTATAAATTAGGAGATTTGTCATTTCGACAAAGGCAAACAATACACTGTATATTCACATAAAGCCATACCCACACTGCTGGTGTAGCCCACCTTTTGTCCTGAGACTTTAATATGGCATTAATGGCAAAAATGTGCTAGCTCACCATTAATTAGAAATAAAAAGGTTGGCAAAAAAATGCATCTGAAAACTCACCAGATTGATGCTTTAAAATATGTAATTTTAAAAAAGTTCTAAGGGGGAGCATGCTCCCGGACCCTAGGGGTAATATTCTTCTCATCTTTTTCACCCCTGACCCATTTTCATGCCTGAAAGGTCTCCAAAAAATCTTTATTTTGGAGTTAGTTGAACCAATGTTAAAATGAAAGCTATTTTACAATATACATATTATTGGTTTCTGTAGGAAAAAAGAGCGGGTGGTGGCAGCGGAGCTCATTGGGTGCTCAGCACCCCTTAAGCTCTAACCCTAGAATCGCCTCTGATCAGACATATAAAGGAACGCGTCTTTCAGGTCTATGGCTGCAAACCAATAAATGCTTATCTGCATCATCTCCTCAAACTGCATTTTGTGAAGTACCTGGTTTTGCGAGAGCAAATCTAAGATCGGTCGAAAACCCACCATCTTTCTTGGGTACTATGAAGTAAGGGCTGTAAAAACCCAACCTCATCTCGACTGGAGGGGCCAGCTCTATCGCGTTCTCCGCACTCAGTATATGTGCATCTGTGGCTGCGTTTACACTTGGCATTAACATGCGACCTGTATCCGGATGTTGTCCACATACACATTGAAAACGAGTGTAAACGCGTCTGTGATCGGAATGTTATCCGATCTGTGTGTCCTGATGCAGAGGTAGTCGAGGACGCATTGTGATCGGATCTCAGTGTAATGTAAACGCAATCCAGCCATTGTATCTGCATTTACAGGTCAACGTCACACAAAACCCCGCCCACTATCATCTCCTCTCACTGACAGCTGTCAAAAATAAAGGACGTTAGGTCATGGAGCGCAGGTGAGAGACGCATACATTCATATTTGTGGAGCAATGCTAGCTACGCTTAAAAGTATCTCGATATTCAAAAGCATTTTAACACTGCTGACTGTATTTAAGTTATTCAGGCATATGTTATATGTTACAACTATTCATAGTGAGATTTAATATTTAATGGCAGAATGCAGGATCGTCGTTATAATGTTTGAGTTTCCATGGCGACAAATCAACGTGAATGTTGCGCTTCTTTCTGGTCAATCGGCTGTTTCTGTCTCATTTAACACATTTTAAGTTACTTTAAAACACGTACAAACCATAATAACATTAACCAAATACATTTATTCAGTGTTGGTTTTATGCAAGGTTACTTATATGTGTTTGTAAATTACATTACTTCTTACGCATTATGAACAGGAAATTGTTAGCTCTTTTAATTAAATCATTAAAATTACCAGGAAACATAACTAACAACAGTTTATGGTTAAAATAGAAATATATAAGTTCAGGCAGAGCCAAAAGCACGTTATTAAGGCAGAATAAAACAGTGTAGTCGGTCATGTTTCACACGGATTTTGTTGTTGATTTAAAGCATGCGGGTGAAAGTCAAGTTCAGGTAAAGTTAAACAGAACATTCTTCCACGGTGCGGACGCTATAAGGCTTTTAAAGATAAGGCTTTTAAAGCTAAAAAATATAACGCTTAAAATGTGAACATCACGGTTGTTGGGGTTGCTAGTTATTCTCTGCTGTTGGCTTCTCAGTAGCACTGTACAATACGGGATTGCGGTTAGCGCAAAAACCCTAAATCATGTGGCTTAAGACAGCTGTACCCATTTTGATTGACAGCTATTCATCCAGCGCGCCTCCCCGCACGGTATCCGATCACACATCCGGATACAGAAGCCACTTTGATGTGGAAAAATGTAAATGCACCGTGTCCTGATATACGGATGATCGGATCTGCGTGAACGGATCACTATGAGGGGCCGTGCGGCTAAAAAAACATACTTCACTTATGAATACATATGTAAAAGCATGCATACACATATATAAACACTCGCATATACATGCATACTGTTGGATGTTTAAGCAAATACCTATGAAATACATGTGCATACTAATGTGAAATTCATACCAATACATCTTAAGTTAGTAATGCATACATATACACTTGTGAATAACTTGCATGTACATGTAAACTTAATGCACGCATACACCTATAAAAACTGAAATATACATATAAACTTAATACACGCATACACATATAAACACTCGCATATAAATATAAACTTGATGCACGGAAACATATATAAACATTCGCACATACATATAAACTCTGTCCATGCATATACACCCATTACACACTTGCATATATATGCAAACTTGATGCACGCATACACATAAAAATACTCACACATACATATTAAAAAATTTGCACATACATATTTACTTGATGCATGCACACACATAAAAACACTTGCACATACATATAAACTTGATGCACGCATACATATAAAAACACTCGCACATATATAAACTTGATGCATGCATACACCTATTAAACACTCGCATATACATACAAACTTTCAGTATAAAAGGAAGTCATTTCAGTATAAAAGGAAGTCATTTCAGTGTAAAAGGAAGTCATTTCAGTATAAAAGTTAGTCATTTCAGAATAAAAGTCTCGATGGAGGGGAGGCGCCAAGGTGACCGCAGCTACCATGAAGCAAGCGGGTGCACCGCTTTATTTGATGTAACTTGCAGTAATTAACAAAAAACCCGAGCCTTATTTGACAGCAGCACTAATTGAACTATTTGATCGGATGCAATTGATATACAGACCGTGACCGGAATGCACTCACAAATCGCGCTGTTATTAGAAATCTTTAACTGTTTCCAGACTGAGCATGGACACAAGACGTTTATAAAAGCAGCTGCCTATCAGCGTGTACGGAATCGAATCAAAACTTGACTTTTAGACCCGCAGTCTGCCTGTGCCATTCCACCCTAACCCGGACTGCAAATTAAATGTTAATATTATTCTACCCGTTACAATAAATAATAAATATTAACAGCTCACTCGCTGGATACTCGTATACGCCCGCCAGCCCGCGTGCAGGACTCTGACATGGAGTATGCCTAAATAAAAAATCCCTGCCACCCATCTAGCCGACTCTTGTAACTCTTGTAATAGATTTTTGTGAATCTAGAAGGACCTCGATCATAGTCTATCACATTACGTCCTGTAGGTTCGTTTGGAATGTGTCTGCCGCACAGCTCCAGTCAGGACAGATCAGCCACCAGCGAGATTAAAAGGTGGGCTTTGTTTAATAAAAAAAAAAAATGTAATGCATTTCTTTATATTACAATAAATATGATGAACAAGTCACCCATTTATCAAGTATCGATTAATTATTTTTACTTAATCCCTTTTGCCTTTTACAAAACGTAGAATAGGCACGCATATTCTAAATTTAACCAAAATAATGGCTGTGGCGTTGAAGGAACTTTCCTGTTTTAGTGAAAAAGAAATAAGTTCTATTGCTGTTATTATGTAGCATATATTGGTGATTTTTTGATAACAAATATGACAGTTTTAAACATACTAAGTAGCCTATTTATTTATTTATTTATTGCCAAATACAGAACAACGAGGAACAAGTAGAAAAAAGGTAGGCGACACGCCTTTCTACCTTGCGACAAAAAGATGAATCATAGCCAACTTAGGCTAAATGTAATTTTAGAATTTCGTGTATTAAAAAAAAAAAGTAAACCGAAGGCCCATTGTTTGTGCTTGTCGGGTTTGTGCTGACTCGGTCGCAGGGTTTCGTCGCGCAGTATTTGATATACAGTATTTATTTGTGTTAATGGAAAACAATATAGGCTATAGAAATTCGTGCTGAGTGACACGAAAAAGACAATCGTGATAATTTACACGAGAGAATAAAAGAGGAAAATATTGTCAATAAATACGAATAAATAAATCTAATATTTCATGACAAAATGCCTTAAGATATTGTTGGTTCTGCATTCATCTAGCCAGCATAAATTTGACAATCATAAACAATGCGCTCTCGTTTTAAAAATGACATTTAATCCTTTAATCATATAAGGGAGAAAGGCGTGTAGCCTACCTTTACTTTCTCTTCATTGTTCTGCATTTGCTTATGAATAAATCAATACTTAGTTTGTTTAAAACTGTTACATTTGTTATAAAAAACAATGTATGCTTCATAAAAATAGCTTGTTTATTTTTTTACTACACTGTAAAAAAATGATACGCTGGATTTGCTTGGAAATATGGTTCAGCATTTTTGCATCCACTATTTTTTTTATTTTTACTTGAAATTTTAACCAATTTCATACTTAAAATTCCATGTAATATTTACTTTAAAAAAATGATGCAAAAATGATGCACTATATTTTTAAGTAAATCCAACCTTTATTTTTTCAGTGTACTTTGAGAAAAAATTATACACTGGGTTTAATAAAAAAATTAAATATAGGCCTAGTGCATTATTTTTGCATTTACTTTCCATGTAAGTAAGTTTTACATGAATTTTAAGCAATTTAAGCTTACATTTTTTTAAAGCAATTGCTTAAAGTTACATGTAAAACTTACTTTAAATGATGCACTTTAAGTAAATCTTATCCAGCTAATTATTTTTAACAGTATACAAGTCCACTGCCTAGTTAGTTATATTTACTAAAATTATTCAAATAAATTAATTTAATTTCCTTTTTAAAAATATTACATGATAAATATTTAGTTGAATTTACTAAATAATGTGTTCATTTAGAATTACTCACCATTTCTGTGTTATTTTTTACTCAAATTTGGTTAAAAAACAAGAATGTTTTTATAGAATTTACTTTTTTTTAGTTAAATTTACTAAGCCACAAAATCATTTTTACAGTGTAAAATAAGAAAAATGAGGTCGGGAAAACCGCACACCCAGCTACACTCAAATCTGCAGGTGACATGTTAACTGCCCCCCTTCAGTGCCCACCAACCCCACCACCAGTAAATAAATAAATACATAAAATAAAAACAAGCACTTTAAACAAAAAGCACACAGAATTCTTATTTTTTATTGTTTTTTCCTAATTTGCAGCATTCATTTCTAGTCCTCCCCTCGCGAGTTGTTCTTGTTCAGGGCCTGTTAAAGTCCATTGAAATATAGTTTAATGTATTTCATAAAATTAATGAAAGATATGAAATTATGATTTTTTTGTTGAATTATCCCTTTTTCCAAATACATATATCATTATGCACAATGTATCAAACTTTGAAAGTGAACAAAATCAATAACTTAAAAGTTTTTCTAAAAGTTGTCCCTTAAGATGTCCCCACCACTTTATTCCCAAGTTGATTGTGTCCCGAGTCCCGATCACTTATTGGAATAATTCTTGCATTAGGGTCCATTAACATCTAAAACAAATGGAAAATGCAGGAGGCGCCGCTTTCTTCTGGTTTTCAGTGCGCTCAGACGCGTCTATATTTGAGTGCGCTGGCTGCGCTTCTATTTAAAATGAACTTAAGCGCGATACGAGCGGCCTCTAAAAGGAAAATGATCTACAAACCGTATTTTATCGTCTATGAATAGTCATTATTCATATTTTATTGCAAGATGAACAAAAATCTATTTGATCCAAAACTCATCAGTTTATTGGAAAATTTTTTTATATGAATGAAGGTCATGTCCATTATATATTTGTTCTTTTTTTGACACAAGGTATGCATACATTACGTTATTTGGCAATATATATAAGTAAAACAAATAATATAAGGATTTTTATTTTTCCATCTGTTTCTCCTGCATACTTGATAAATCTTACTTGTGTTTTGTATTAGAGGTGTGAATCTTCACTGGTTCCTCGATTCGATTCGATTCCAATTATTAAGTTAACGATTCGATTCAATTCGATGTTACGATGCATCATGATGCATCACAATGCATTGCATCCATTTTTGTTTATTAATGCACATTACATTGATGAATGGCTTTACACACAGCGTGTGTCTTGTCCAGCTCGTGCTTACCAGCATGTTCATAGAAGCCGAAATGAGCCCAGACATCGGCTTTTAAAATACCGGTGCATTTTTTATCACTCGTGTCTCACAACCCTCCGCCTTTTTTCTACCGCCACATACCTGTACGCGACAAATGACGTCAGCAGGCTATAATCGATTATGGGTTATTACTGCATCGATGCAGAATCGTCCACCCCCGCATCGCGATGCATCGCACAATCGATTAATTGTGACACCCCTATTTTGTATATCAGGGGGTTCCAAACTATTGCAAATATGTTTTTACAAGACCTACTATTTTTTTTTATAGAAATATAGGGGAAAACACATTTGTTCCCTTTTAGTATTTTTGAATAAGTTTACTTAAATAATATTAAAATACCTAGGGCTGTACGTTTATGGCAAAAATAATTGTTTAGGCTAGTATACTGTATATAAAATAATAATATATAACAAATACTGTATATCAAATACTGCGTGACGAAATTTTGTGACCGACTCAGCATAAATTTGACAAGCATAAACAATGGGCTTTCGGCTTGAAAAAATGTTCAATTAACGAAATTTTAAAATTACATTCAGCCCAAGCCGGCCACGATCAATCTCCTTGTCGCAAGGTAGAAAGGCGCGTCGCCTACCTTTTTTTCTACTTGTTCCTCGTTGTTCTGTATTTGGCAATAAACAAACAAACAAATAGGCTACCTAGTATGCTCAAAACCGTCACACTTGCCATCAAAAAACCACCAATACATGCCACACAATAACAGCAATAGAACTTATTTCTTTTTCACTAAAACAGGAAAGTTCCTTCAACGCCACAGCCATTATTTTGGTTAAATTTAGAATATGCGTGCCTATTCTACGTTTTGTAAAAGGCAAAAGGGATTAAGTAAAAATAATTTATCGATACTTGATAAATGGGTGACTTGTTCATCATATTTATTGTAATATAAAGAAATGCATTACATTTTTTTTTTTTATTAAACAAAGCCCACCTTTTAATCTCGCTGGTGGCTGATCTGTCCTGACTGGAGCTGTGCGGCAGACACATTCCAAACGAACCTACAGGACGTAATGTGATAGACCATGATCGAGGTCCTTCTAGATTCACAAAAATCTATTACAAGAGTTACAAGAGTCGGCTAGATGGGTGGCAGGGATTTTTTTATTTAGGCACACTCCATGGCAGAGTCCTCCACGCGGGCGGGCAGGTGGATATGGGTATCCAGCGAGTGAGCTGTCAATATTTATTGTAACGGGTAGAATAATATTAACATTTAATTTGCAGTCCGGGTTAGGGTGGAATGGCACAGGCAGACGGGGGGTCTAAAAGTTTTGATTCGATTCCGTACACGCTGATAGGCTGCTGCTTTTATAAACGTCTTGTGTCCATGCTCAGTCTGGAAACAGTTAAAGATTTCTAATAACAGCGCGATTTGTGAGTGCATTCCGGTCACGGTCTGTATATCAATTGCATCCGATCAAATAGTTCAATTAGTGCTGCTGTCAAATAAGGCTCGGGTTTTTGTTAATTACTGCAAGTTACATCAAATATAGCGGTGCACCCGCTTGCTTCATGGTAGCTGCGGTCACCTTGGCTCCTCCCCTCCATCGAGACTTTTATTCTGAAATGACTAACTTTTATACTGAAATGACTTCCTTTTACACTGAAATGACTTCCTTTTACACTGAAATGACTTCCTTTTATACTGAAAGTTTGTATGTATATGCGAGTGTTTAAAAGGTGTATGCGTGCATCAAGTTTATATGTATGTGCGAGTGTTTTTATGTGTATGCATGCATCAAGTGTATATGTATGTGCGAGTGTTTTTATATGTATGCGTGCATCAAGTTTATATGTATGTGCGAGTGTTTTTATGTGTATGCATGCATCAAGTTTATATGTATGTGCAAGTTTTTTTATATGTATGTGCGAGTATTTTTATGTGTATGCGTGCATCAAGTTTACATATATATGCAAGTGTGTAATGGGTGTATATGCATGGACAGAGTTTATATGTATGTGTGAATGTTTTATATGTTTGCGTGCATCAAGTTTATATTTATATGCGAGTGTTTATATGTGTATGCGTGTATTAAGTTTATATGTATATTTCAGTTTTTATAGGTATATGCGTGCATTAAGTTTACATGTATATGCAAGTTATTCACAAGTGTATATGTATGCATTACTAACTTAAGATGTATTGGTATGAATTTCACATTAGTATGCACATGTATTTCATAGGTATTTGCTTAAACATCCAACAGTATGCATGTATATGCGAGGGTTTATATATGTGTATGCATGCTTTTACATATGTATTCATAAGTGAAGTATGTTTTTTTAGCCGCACGGCCCCTCATAGATCACCGAGATCGCATGTTAATGCAAAATGTAAACTCAGCCTGTATCTGTCGCCACTACAATGTGGATTCCGGAAAATTGGGGGGATCCAGGCAAATGGAATTGCATAGCCTAGTCAAATGGTGCGTAAAAGCCAATGCGACAGGCTGAGTAGCTGTTGACATGCTCCCAGGGGCCGTGCAAGAGGAATTAAAGGCACCTGTTGGTGAAAGAGGAGGGGGAGGACGGGTTGGTTTTTGGCCACCGTAGCACACAAAGAGGATAGCTATGCTTGCTATCCTTCCGCAATGGGAGCATGAATCCTCATCGAATGCCAGCAATATAGAGATAGCGAAAATATACTTGCCGCATCTGGAACTGCATGGATGAAATTACATCTTTAAAAAAGATGCACTACGCCCATGAACATGAGAAAACAGCTGTCTTGAAAAGACAGTTTCAACTCGTATTGCTCTTTTAGGAAACCATAGGTGCTTAGGTGGATGAAGAACACAGGGGGAACAGCAACGCACACACTCAACTGAAAATAACAAACAGAGGTGGAAACTGTGAGTCTCCGCTGTGGTTCCTTAACGCCAACGGCCTTAGCACACAGTGTACTTCCAAAAACTCTAGAGCTTCTCAATAGCAGTTTGCTCATGGCTTTCAAAGTAAAAAAAGGTGATTATACATTGCACCTGCCTCTCATTTTATACTAGCGTGGCGGGGCAGCATCAGCAGATGTGAATACTGCAAGTCAACATTCATTGGCTCTTTGTAAGTTTCTCGAAGCAGATTCGTCTCTCTGAGCGAGTTCCCACTACGTCAGTCACAACACGACCTTGTAGTGACTGACTAAAAGGGAACCATACTTCACAGTCATATGACTTCAGCAACAATTTAAGTCAGATAAAATTAAAGTTGCTTGTGTTGTATGATACATTGTTGCATTTAGCAGACACTTTAATTTAAAGTGATATAATGAGATAAAATTCCTTGTTTTTTGCGGGAATCAAACCCATGACCTTGTCATTGTCATGCACTACCAATTAAACTACTGATACTGTTACTGTAGTCATATGAAAGGGCCAGAATGGAAAGATTCAAAAAGATAACATCACATCAAGTATTAATGTAGTTAAAAAATAAATTGTTTAAGTGATATTTCATGAATGAACATTGTACCTGTGTGTTAATTCTCATGACATCAGATTCAAGAGTGTAATTGAGTTTTCCCACTGCTGCACATTTAATCTCATACTCAGTGTCTGATCTGAGATCAGTCAGAGTAACTGTATGTTGATCCTTCAGGACAGGTTGAGATGTCCAGTCTTTCTCTTTCTTTATTTTATACAGTAATTTCATCTCTACTGTAGCAGGACATGATGGAGAGACCTTCAAAATCACTTGATCGTATCTGATCTCTTCAATGATTGGACAGTCTGGTTTTAATGGAGGAGTAAAGCAAACACCTTCATCACATCCATTTTCAAACATGAGAATGCAGGAACCTGGATATTCTTCCATTTCTTTTGATGCAACAATAAACTTGGCTGATTCACGATCTTTTGAATCAATAATGTTTTTAAACATCATCAAGTTTTTCCTCATAATCTTCTGGATGTCAGATGTGAGCCAGGTTTTGTGTTTTGAATCTGTTCTGTTCTCATCATTTTTTCTCTTTGTCTCAGATCTCAGGGTGTATTCACACCTACCTTGTTTGGTTCGATTAAATCGAACTCAAGTTCGTTTCCCCCCTTGGTGCGGACCTTTTGGGCAGGTGTGAATACAGCAATCGAACTCTGGTGCGGATCAAACAACCGCACCGAGACCCAGCTGAAGAGGTGGTCTCGGTCCGGTTCCAAACGAACTCTGGTACGGTTCGTTTAAGGTGTGAACATGTACCGACCTCGATTCGCACCAAATGTATTATATTATTGTTATTCTGCTAGTGGGAGACGCGCTATCAAGCAGTTTATGTCGTGCATATACTGTACGGCAACGATTTTGAATACCTTTATTGTAATAATAAACGTTTTATTTCTTTGTTTAACTTAGGTGAGTTTGTGCATGTTTTATATTGTTGTAGTTTTATATTCATTAAGAAATGCAAGCTAATAATTTGTTTCGAAAAATCTAAGGATCTTAAGATTTATTTATGTTATAAGGCGGGTACAATGGTTTCCGCCTATTCCTATTGTTTAATATAAGCGAGTAATTTAACTAATATAATGTTGTTCTGTTTTAATAAAAATAATAATAAACACATACTAAGCATTATGGAAAATTATGAGACGCGCTATCAAGGTACAGTGTTTTCCGTCTATTCCTATATTTAATATAAGCGAGTAATTTAACTAATTTAATGTTCTGTTTTAATAAAAATAATAATAAACACATACTAAGCATTATGGAAAATTATGAGACGCGCTATCAAGCAGTTTATTTCGTGCATATACTGTAAGGCAATGATTTTGAATACCTTTATTGTAATAGCAGAATATTATGCATACAAACAGCGCATCTAAATCCGCGTAATTTAACTTTTTTCCGCAATCGCGGAACAAAACGCAAAATCAAAAGAAATGTCTTGCCAACCTGCATTATTTATTTCATGGCAAAATAATATCAGTAATTTAAAATGTCTTATTATATTTTTTATAAAATTATCTAATATTCTTAGATACAGAGTAAGACAACTTGGTAAACATTTCTGGCTTTATTTTACTTCAATCTTTCTCCAGCACCCTGCACCCCATCACCAGCAACACCGCGCCCCACAAATAACAGTCAATCAAAATCTCCTGTGCACATTACTACATTTTTTTTTACGTTTTTAATTGTTATGTAGTATAATTAATTATTTTCATGAGGATACATACGTGAAAGGTCTTTGTGAGCTGCGTGTCGCATCTGCTGTCTCACATAAATTACAAAAACTGGGTGAAGCAATGTCATAATGCATTTCAATTTACTGTTTTAGTCCTAATATTAAGTTGTTGAAAATTTGGGACACAAAAGAAAGGCATCTGTCCACTACCATCTCAGCGTTAGCAAACTTGTGCATGCTGTCAGCGCGTGAAGACCGATCTTTTTCTTTAAGGCTTTGAACTTGAATGGTCCGGTCACATACACGCATAATAATAAAACAAAAAATAAACACACATTATAGGGAAAATGTAGCTTTGGACTTGTGGCTATTGTGCATTACTGTAGGTAAGTAATTTTCAAACTTTTCAAGAAACAACCATAAAAAACAAGATTACGCAACGCACCTCTCTCAGTGTTGGCGATAAGGATTGATTC